>NW_027551620.1:50000-55000 GCF_051989575.1 Stigmatopora nigra
ATGGTGCCCGAGCCGCGCTCCTTACGCCATCGTCGCCAGCAACCCTCCCGGCCGAACCTGAGCCGGTCGCGGTGCACCGTGCGGGGGAAATGCGCCCGGCGGGCGACGCCTACTTGACCGGGGGCGATGGTCCGCCTCGACGGAAGGAGCGGACGAACCCGGGGGAACGCCCGAACCAAAACCGCCGGGAAGATCCACCGCGAGGACCGCCGGACTACGTCGTACACCTGGCCACCGCCGGGTTGAATCCCCCACACGGACTGCGTGGTCCCCATCCGTTTACCTCTCAGCGGTTTCACGCCCTGTTGAACTCTCTCTTCAAAGTTCTTTTCAACTTTCCCTTACGGTACTTGTTGACTATCGGTCTCGTGCCTGTATTTAGCCTTAGATGGAGTTTACCACCTGCTTTGGGCTGCATTCACAAACAACCCGACTCCGGAAAGGTACCATCTCGGGCGACCCGTGAACCGCTACCGGCCTCACACCGTCCACGGGATTGAGCCTCCATCAGAAGGACTCAGGCCCTTCGGGGCGCAAAGTGAGTGGTACCTTTCTTACGCCACATTTCCACTGCCTGCCAGGGGCAGCGGATTCAGCGCTGGGCTTTTCCCGCTTCGCTCGCCGCTACTAGGGGAATCCTAGTTAGTTTCTTTTCCTCCGCTTAGTAATATGCTTAAATTCAGCGGGTAGCCCCGTCTGATCTGAGGTCGGAACCATAAAAGCCGCGGTTCGATCGATTGAGATTCGGGGAGGAGATCCTTTTATTTCATTTTTTCGGTTATCGCCCTGCCGACGCGGGTGTCCGCGCACCACGCGCCGGCGCCTTCGGTCCGTGTTGTTTTTGCCTCGGATCCAGTCCATTTTGCGGAGGGACACTCACGGGTCGGTGGTTACTATCCAAATGACCGCCTCGTGACCGCGGACTGTGAGGTCTTTGTGGATCTCAACGACATGCCTCGCTCACATATGCATGTTCCCCGAAATCTCGCTCTCTCGACCACTTCTCTGTACGGGCATGGACGAGCCCCGTATCTGGCTTTACTTAGGGGGTCGGGGTGCGTGCTGGCATAACACTTTCCCCGATCTTGCATCCCCAGTCGCGGGCCACGCCGCGGAACGGTGCCGCCCCTCACCGCCGCGGTCGGGCCCGATTGAATGTCAGGCGACGCTCAGACAGACGTGGCCCCGGGAGGGACCCGGGGCCGCGAGTTGCGTTCAAAGTGTCGATGATCAATGTGTCCTGCAATTCACATTAATTCTCGCAGCTAGCTGCGTTCTTCATCGACGCACGAGCCGAGTGATCCACCGCTGAGAGTTGTCTACAGGTGCCTCCCGACATCTCCAGGCGGCCGCCCGGGTCAGCCCCCCGCTGCCCGGCCACCCATGTAGAGCAGTGATGCCCGGAGACACCTTTCAAGATCGCAACACCTGAGTTGGCAAAGCATCGGAAGGTCTATTGCTCCCAAGGCGGGCACGGTTTATCCACCCCTGATTTGGCTGAGTTAGGCGGTGGGGCCTAGGGTCGATCAAGAGCTCCCCCCATCCTAGGTTCATCCCGACTTGGGTAAAGTGGGGCCCAAGGGGTGAGCGTTGAGATGTCGCCGAAGGCCAGGTAATGGGACCGGTGATCCGGCGTAACTACTGTCCTCGGAGGAATGCGGTGACGTAGCACCGTGAGTCACCCGCGGCTCCTCAAGGAAGCGGCTCTGAGGCTTTTCCCACGGCTCCCGAACCCCAGAACACTCCGAGCGTAGCACAAGACCGGGCCGGGTGGCAACCCATATACCCCCGTTTTGTTGGCACGCGCCAGACGAGCAAAAGCGGAACCGGGTACCTTGTCCGTGGTGGTCGCCGTAATGGATCCGGGCTCGACCACCGTCCATCGAATCGATCTTCCCGAACCTTCATCGCATCAGAGACGGGCAACGTGCACCCCTTTACGTTGACTATAGCGGTTACAGTAAACTGTAACCATTCCGGCCTCGGCGGTGCGGGACCATTGTTTCTCGGGCCCCGACACGTCTATAAGTGCCATCTACATGAGCCTTCGAAAGTCCGGTCCGGGCGAGAGGGAGGGATTCGGCGCCCGACTACCCTAAGAGGCGGAACGCCGCTGCCGGAGACTAGCCCGGGGACGCACGCGCGGACTGCCATGCCCGTGCTCTTGCGCGTCAACCCAGAGAGAGAATCGACAGGGACGGATACCTCCGGGGCCGGCCCTAGGCCCAACCCCCTCTCGTTATGCCTCACGTCAATACGTGCGATCGCCCTGTACCTTGTCACGCGATCGATTCGGTTATTTGCCAACCTTCCTTCACTCCTTCCTTTCGTGGCAGGGAGACGTGCACAGTGCATCTACCGATAGCCGCAAGCAGCCCGGTGACACGACGAGAAAACTGTGGGAACGGCCGGCGGCACCTGCGTGCAACCGTAACAAACCGAGAAGAAGCACAGTTTCTCGTGACGGGGGTTTTTCGCAAAACAAAACAAAGAACTCCCGACACCTCCAGGCGATGACGTAACCCGTGAGTCACCCGCGGCTCCTCAAGGAAGCGGCTCTGAGGCTTTTCCCACGGGCCTGAACCACCCAGAGGCACCAAAGAGGTCGTAGAGATTGTGTACTCCATCCCCCTAGAATAGGCACTTATCTCACAAGCCCCGGCGATGCCAACCCGAACCAACAAGGAAAGTCAGGGCCCTTTTACGGCGCAACTTTTTGTGGCGCTCGATTTGTCAAGGCGGGGGTAAATCGAGTCTTTAAACCAGCGTACAACCACCAGAGGCCTTCATAGTGGCGTACAGGTACCGGGCACCTGACTCCCTTCTTATTACCGGAATAATCCCACACGGGAAGCTTTTTTGTCGCAGACTGTGGAGGGGTTCCCAACCTGGTCCCAACATGATCTGTTTTCATTTTCATTCACGCATCGGTTCTTTACGTGATTTCCAAGCATTTCATCTCGTAACACATGTCCACCATCATTAACACATGTCCGTTACCGTCACATCACATCTTGCCCTGTACTATCGGCTCTTTTCTGGCCCCTGTGGCTCCATATGTCCGGTGCTTCACCAAGTACCATGTCTCATTTTTGTTGTCCTCCAAGAATCGGCTTTGTCCCAAAGGCTATGGTATTTGGCATATCGTTATATTTCCTCCGGCAATGGCTCGGCTGGTGGTTAGGTTTCCATGTGTGCCCTCCGTCCACATGCGCCCTTTTTGGGAAAAAAACCGGACTATGGCAGGTCTTTAGTTCAGGTTTGTATCCCACCCCGTGGCTTAGGGATTCTCGTCAACCATCGGTGTCATTTGGCAAAATTTTAGAACTCTCCATATTCGTCAGTATTGTCCTCATTTCCATCGATGAACTCATGGTCATTTCGTTTCCATTTTGTCCTCTTTTTGTCCTCCACATGAACTCGAATGGTGAAATCGTTGCCTTTTTCCCTTGAACTCTTTTTTCTCGCCCGAACCGACACGAGGGTTTTCATGCTTGGGTCGACGGTGCAGATCCCCACCGGGCGGATGCAGATAAGGTGACGATGGTCAGTCCTGACGCGGAGGGGCCTTGGACGAGTGGGGTCTACCACCCGCAGTACCTTAGCCTCCGGCCAATCACCGGTCGCACGCACCAGTCCTCACCGTTATCCAGCTTCGAACGCACTCTCTTCTCTCGGCGTCTCGCCGACCCAGCTATCCCAAACCGACGCGCGGTTGTGTGGAACGTGAACGAGACGACCGCTGAACAAACTCAGCCGGGCGGATGCAGAGACAGTGACGATGGTCAGTCCTGACGCGGAGGGGCCTTGGACGAGTGGGGTCTACCACCCGCAGTACCTTAGCCTCCGGCCAATCACCGGTCGCACGCACCGTGTCCTCACCGTTATCCGTGACCTCGAATGAGTCAGACGCATCGCTCTTGTTGTCACGGCTCTCCAATTGGCCAGAGCGAGACGAAACGCGCTCGCGGGGGACCGTCCGGTTGCAGTGACAGCACGATGGTCAGCCCTGACGCGGAGGGGCCTTGGACGAGTGGGGTCTACCACCCGCAGTACCTTAGCCTCCGGCCAATCGCCGATCGCACGCGCCAGAAACCTCTCCGTTGTTCAGTCCACGAGCTCGCACGAGCCATCCCTCCACACGACTATACCCTGCCGACAGAAGACACGGGCGAGACGACCGCCACATTACATACTAGGCCGAGGCGGATGCAGATAAAGTGACGATGGTCAGTCCTGACGCGGAGGGGCCTTGGACGAGTGGGGTCTACCACCCGCAGTACCTTAGCCTCCGGCCAATCACCGGTCGCACGCACTATGTCCTCACCGTTATCCCGGCTTTCGTTATGCTGCGCACGTTCAGTTCCACTGCCCCCGTTGTCTTTAGCGTGACGTGGTCATACGTGCCAAGCCGCACCCACGCGACCGAGGCGGATGCAGATAAAGTACGATGGTCAGTCCTGACGCGGAGGGGCCTTGGACGAGTGGGGTCTACCACCCGCAGTACCTTAGCCTCCGGCCAATCACCGGTCGCACGCACTATGTCCTCACCGTTATCCCGGCTTTGCAAGCACTATACCCTGGCCCGTCTTGTCGCACTGCTCTTTAAGAGAGCGAGACGACCGCACGGACCGTGACCGTCCGGTTGCAGTGACAGCGACGATGGTCAGCCCTGACGCGGAGGGGCCTTGGACGAGTGGGGTCCACCACCCGCAGTACCTTAGCCTCCGGCCAATCGCCGATCGCACGCGCCAGAAACCTCTCCGTTGTTCGGTACACGGCTCGAACAGCCGCCCCTCACACTTTCACTATACCTCTTTGACCGAGAACGCCCACTCGCACGCACGAGCCCCGGAGCGGATGCAGTGACAGTGACGATGGTCAGCCCTGACGCGGAGGGGCCTTGGACGAGTGGGGTCCACCACCCGCAGTACCTTAGCCTCCGGTCAATCGCCGGTCGCACGCACCAGAAACCTCACCGTTATCGCCGGGAACACGGA
>NW_027551620.1:60000-100000 GCF_051989575.1 Stigmatopora nigra
CGATGGGGACTAACCACCGCAGTACCTTAGCCTCCGCGCAACGGAGGGTCGCACGCACCAGAAACCTCACCATTATTCAGCCGCCTTGTAAGCACTCGCACCGACGCCCGTCCGGATGCAGTGAAGGTGACGATGGTCCTCATTGACTTGGGAGGGGCCTTGGACGATGGGGACTTACCACCGCAGTACCTTAGCCTCCGGACAACGCAGGGTCGCACGCACCAAAACCTCACCGTTATTCAGGCCTTGTCAGCACTCCGCAAACGCCACCGTCCGGATGCAGAAGAGGCGACGATGGTCCTCAGTGACTTGGGAGGGGCCTTAAAAGCACCTTAGCCTCCGGACACCGCAGGGTCGCACGCGCCAAGTCCTCACCGTTGTTCAGTTTTGTAAGCGCTAGCATACCTCATTCACGCACTAGAGAAGATTTTGTCTTTTGGCCCTTGGATGAAACCCGCAAAGCCGGAGAGACCCCACGCACGAGGCGCGGCCCTCCGAAGGCGAGTCGACCTGAGCCTATCGGTCAGCACACCATTTTTGTTTCGGGCAGGTGAACACCCTTAAACACCATTTATAGGCTGGTGCCGACCCCCTAGCTCACAGTTTTTGTCTTTGCTCCTCATTTTCTCTTTCCATGCAACGTCCTTTGTCATAAAGGTATCTCCGGTACATGGTTTTTCTACGTCCATACCGCCCTGTCTTTGGCATGGACGCAGACACCATTTTTGGGCTGGTGCCGACCCCCTAGCTCACAGACCTGTGTTCGTGTCTTCAGTCCTCTTTATCTTTCCATGTACCGGTTCTTGATTAAAATGATTTTTCGGTTGCATGTCCGCCCCTTTGCCCGGTTCTTCCAACTTGCATGGAAGAGATATGACCATACCGCCGGGACTTTGGTATGGAAATGCCTGGTTCTTCCGTAGAAGAGTTTTCTATGTTCTGGCTCCAGGACTTTGCCAAGAACACTCACGACGGTCTGCGGCGCCTGGTTCTTCCGTAGAAGAGTTTTATATGTACATGCTCCAGGACTTTTGCATGTACACACCATTTTTAGGCTGGTGCCGACCCCCTAGCTCACAGTTTGTGTCTTCGCTCCTCATTTTCTCTTTCCATGCACCGTCCTTTGTCATAAAGGTATCTCCGGTACATGGTTTTTCTACGTCCATACCGCCCTGTCTTTGGCATGGACGCAGACACCATTTTTGGGCTGGTGCCGACCCCCTAGCTCACAGACCTGTGTTCGTGTCTTCAGACCTTATTTTCTCTTTCCATGTACCGGTTCTTGATTAAAATGATTTTTCGGTTGCATGTCCGCCCCTTTGCCCGGTTCTTCCAACTTGCATGGAAGAGATATGACCATACCGCCGGGACTTTGGTATGGAAATGCCTGGTTCTTCCGTAGAAGAGTTTTCTATGTTCTGGCTCCAGGTCTTTGCCAAGAACACTCACGACGGTCTCCGGCGCCTGGTTCTTCCGTAGAAGAGTTTTATATGTACATGCTCCAGGACTTTTGCACGTACACTCACGACTTTCTGCCACTGGCCCGGTTCTTCCAACTTTCGTGGAAGATTTTTGGATGTCCATACCACCAGGCATATGTCATGGACACCCACGAATTCTCTCTGGTGTGGATCTCTGGAGCTCTGGAGCTTCGGTCCTCCGGCCCTCTGGATCTTTTGCCTGGTTCTTCCGTAGAAGAGTTTTCTATGTTCTGGCTCCAGGTCTTTGCCAAGAACACTCACGACGGTCTCCGGCGCCTGGTTCTTCCGTAGAAGAGTTTTATATGTACATGCTCCAGGACTTTTGCACGTACACTCACGACTTTCTGCCACTGGCCCGGTTCTTCCAACTTTCGTGGAAGATTTTTGGATGTCCATACCACCAGGCATATGTCATGGACACCCACGAATTCTCTCTGGTGTGGATCTCTGGAGCTCTGGAGCTTCGGTCCTCCGGCCCTCTGGATCTTTTGCCTGGTTCTTCCGTAGAAGAGTTTTCTATGTTCTGGCTCCAGGTCTTTGCCAAGAACACTCACGACGGTCTCCGGCGCCTGGTTCTTCCGTAGAAGAGTTTTATATGTACATGCTCCAGGACTTTTGCACGTACACTCACGACTTTCTGCCACTGGCCCGGTTCTTCCAACTTTCGTGGAAGATTTTTGGATGTCCATACCACCAGGCATATGTCATGGACACCCACGAATTCTCTCTGGTGTGGATCTCTGGAGCTCTGGAGCTTCGGTCCTCCGGCCCTCTGGATCTTTTGCCTGGTTCTTCCGTAGAAGAGTTTTCTATGTTCTGGCTCCAGGTCTTTGCCAAGAACACTCACGACGGTCTCCGGCGCCTGGTTCTTCCGTAGAAGAGTTTTATATGTACATGCTCCAGGACTTTTGCACGTACACTCACGACTTTCTGCCACTGGCCCGGTTCTTCCAACTTTCGTGGAAGATTTTTGGATGTCCATACCACCAGGCATATGTCATGGACACCCACGAATTCTCTCTGGTGTGGATCTCTGGAGCTCTGGAGCTTCGGTCCTCCGGCCCTCTGGATCTTTTGCCTGGTTCTTCCGTAGAAGAGTTTTCTATGTTCTGGCTCCAGGTCTTTGCCAAGAACACTCACGACGGTCTCCGGCGCCTGGTTCTTCCGTAGAAGAGTTTTATATGTACATGCTCCAGGACTTTTGCACGTACACTCACGACTTTTTGCCACTGGCCCGGTTCTTCCAACTTTCGTGGAAGATTTTTGGATGTCCATACCACCAGGCATATGTCATGGACACCCACGAATTCTCTCTAGTGTGGATCTCTGGAGCTCTGGAGCTTCGGTCCTCCGGCCCTCTGGATCTTTTGCCTGGTTCTTCCGTAGAAGAGTTTTCTATGTTCTGGCTCCAGGTCTTTGCCAAGAACACTCACGACGGTCTCCGGCGCCTGGTTCTTCCGTAGAAGAGTTTTATATGTACATGCTCCAGGACTTTTGCACGTACACTCACGACTTTTTGCCACTGGCCCGGTTCTTCCAACTTTTGTGGAAGATTTTTGGATGTCCATACCACCAGGCATATGTCATGGACATCCACGAATTCTCTCTAGTGTGGATCTCTGGAGCTCTGGAGCTTCGGTCCTCCGGCCCTCTGGATCTTTTGCCTGGTTCTTCCGTAGAAGAGTTTTCTATGTTCTGGCTCCAGGTCTTTGCCAAGAACACTCACGACGGTCTGCCCTCGCCTGGTTCTTCCAACTTCCGTGGAAGATTTTTGGATGTCCATACCACCAGGCATAAGTCATGGACACCCTGAGTCTCGTTCATGTGTGGATCTCTGGAGCTCTGGAGCTGCGGTCCTCCGGCCCTCTGGATCTTTTGCCTGGTTCTTCCGTAGAAGAGTTTTCTATGTTCTGGCTCCAGGTCTTTGCCAAGAACACTCACGACGGTCTGCCCTCGCCTGGTTCTTCCAACTTCCGTGGAAGATTTATGGATGTCCATACCACCAGGCATAAGTCATGGACACCCTGAATCTCGTTCGTGTGTGGATCTCTGGAGCTCTGGAGCTTCGGTCCTCCGGCCCTCTGGATCTTTTGCCTGGTTCTTCCGTAGAAGAGTTTTCTATGTTCTGGCTCCAGGTCTTTGCCAAGAACACTCACGACGGTCTGCCCTCGCCTGGTTCTTCCAACTTCCGTGGAAGATTTTTGGATGTCCATACCACCAGGCATAAGTCATGGACACCCACGAATTCTCTCTAGTGTGGATCTCTGGAGCTCTGGAGCTTCGGTCCTCCGGCCCTCTGGATCTTTTGCCTGGTTCTTCCGTAGAAGAGTTTTATATGTTCTGGCTCCAGGACTTTGCCAAGAACACTCACGACGGTCTGCCCTCGCCTGGTTCTTCCAACTTCCGTGGAAGATTTTTGGATGTCCATACCACCAGGCATAAGTCATGGACACCCTGAGTCTCGTTCGTGTGTGGATCTCTGGAGCTCTGGAGCTCCCGGACACTCCTGGATCTATGGAGCTCCGGTCCTCCGGCCCTCTGGATCTCTGGAGCTCTGGAGCTCTGGAGCTCTGGAGGTCAGGCCCAAACCTCCAGGATTTTGGAAGGGCCTTTTTCATATTGCCAAGCCGAGTGTGACACCTTTTTCGGCCTGTTTCAGTCCCTCAGGACGGTCTCTCTGGTTCTTTTCACTCCCGAAAATTTTTCTAAGTCCAGCCACACTTAGAAAAAATTCGCTTCAATTCGGGAGAACCAGGGGGACAAGGGGCATTGCAAAAGTACTGTGCCCGAATGTGAGCTCCTTCCGTCGGCCTACTGGGGAGAGAGGGGTCGGTCTTAGGCCTGGAGCTCACATTCAAAATTTTCCTCTCCCTATAATCTTGCCGAAGGCTTTTTGCAGACCACCGGAAATTGCGGGAGTAGGCAAATCATATCCTAGGGGTATTGGTAGACCCAAATCAGATGCCTTGGTAGACCCAAATGAGAAGCCCTGGTAGACCTAAAAAATCGAAAAAACGACTATGTCCGACAGGACTTAGTCGTTTTTTCAGAAATTTTCTGAAAAAACGACTAAGTCCTGTCGGACATAGTCATTTTTTCACACTTTTTCGGACTTAGAAAATTTTTTGGACTTAGAAAATTTTTGAGAAGCTCAAAAAAACGACTAAGTCCCGTTGGACATAGTCATTTTTTCGGACTTTTTCTCAAAAAAATGACAGAGTCCTGTCGGACATAGTCATTTTTTCACACTTTTTCCAAAAAAATGACAGAGTCCGTTTTTTTGGACTTAGAAATTTTTTGAGAACCAGGGCTTTTCACCGGGACTTTTGCCAGTTTGTATCCGAAGGCAGCGCTCCTTCGGACACTTTTCCTGTGACACACCGCTGTTGGACATAGTCATTTTTTCAGACATTTTTGAGAACCAGGATTTTCACCGGGACATTGTCCCATTTGTATCCGAAGGCAGCGCTCCTTCGGATACTTTTTCTCTCAGCCCCCGCTGAAAGACATAGTCGTTTTTTCCAAGATTTTTGGACTTAGAATTTTTTTTGGACTTAGAAAAATTTTCGGACTTAGAAAATTTTTGAGAACCAGAGCTTTTCACCGGGACATCTGCCCGTTTGTGTCCGAAGGCAGCGCTCCTTCGGACACTTTTCCTGTGACACACCGCTGTTGGACATAGTCATTTTTTCAGACATTTTTGAGAACCAGGATTTTCACCGGGACATTGTCCCATTTGTATCCGAAGGCAGCGCTCCTTCGGATACTTTTTCTCTCAGCCCCCGCTGAAAGACATAGTCGTTTTTTCCAAGATTTTTGGACTTAGAATTTTTTTTGGACTTAGAAAATTTTTTGGACTTAGAAAATTTTTGAGAACCAGAGCTTTTCACCGGGACATCTGCCCGTTTGTGTCCGAAGGCAGCGCTCCTTCGGACACTTTTGCTTTGACACACCGCTGTTGGACATAGTCATTTTTTCAGACATTTTTGAGAACCAGGATTTTCACCGGGACATCTGCCCGTTTGTATCCGAAGGCAGCGCTCCTTCGGATACTTTTTCTCTCAGCCCCCGCTGAAAGACATAGTCGTTTTTTCCAAGATTTTTGGACTTAGAATTTTTTTTGGACTTAGAAAATTTTTTGGACTTAGAAAATTTTTGAGAACCAGAGCTTTTCACCGGGACATCTGCCCGTTTGTGTCCGAAGGCAGCGCTCCTTCGGACACTTTTGCTTTGACACACCGCTGTTGGACATAGTCATTTTTTCAGACATTTTTGAGAACCAGGATTTTCACCGGGACATCTGCCCGTTTGTATCCGAAGGCAGCGCTCCTTCGGATACTTTTTCTCTCAGCCCCCGCTGAAAGACATAGTCGTTTTTTCCAAGATTTTTGGACTTAGAATTTTTTTTGGACTTAGAAAATTTTTTGGACTTAGAAAATTTTTGAGAACCAGAGCTTTTCACCGGGACATCTGCCCGTTTGTGTCCGAAGGCAGCGCTCCTTCGGACACTTTTGCTTTGACACACCGCTGTTGGACATAGTCATTTTTTCAGACATTTTTGAGAACCAGGATTTTCACCGGGACATCTGCCCGTTTGTATCCGAAGGCAGCGCTCCTTCGGATACTTTTTCTCTCAGCCCCCGCTGAAAGACATAGTCGTTTTTTCCAAGATTTTTGGACTTAGAATTTTTTTTGGACTTAGAAAATTTTTTGGACTTAGAAAATTTTTGAGAACCAGAGCTTTTCACCGGGACATCTGCCCGTTTGTGTCCGAAGGCAGCGCTCCTTCGGACACTTTTGCTTTGACACACCGCTGTTGGACATAGTCATTTTTTCAGACATTTTTGAGAACCAGGATTTTCACCGGGACATTGTCCCATTTGTATCCGAAGGCAGCGCTCCTTCGGACACTTTTTCTCTCAGCCCCCGCTGAAAGACATAGTCGTTTTTTCCAAGATTTTTGGACTTAGAATTTTTTTTGGACTTAGAAAAATTTTCGGACTTAGAAAATTTTTGAGAACCAGAGCTTTTCACCGGGACATCTGCCCGTTTGTGTCCGAAGACCTCGCTTCTTCGGACACTTTTCCTTTGACACACCGCTGTTGGACATAGTCATTTTTTCAGACATTTTTCGAAGAACCAGGATTTTTCACCGGGACATCTGCCCGTTTGTATCCGAAGGCAGCGCTCCTTCGGATACTTTTTCTCTCAGCCCCCGCTGAAAGACATAGTCGTTTTTTCCAAGATTTTTGGACTTAGAAAATTTTTTGGACTTAGAAAATTTTTGAGAACCAGGAAATTGTCTGGCTCCCTGGAGCTCCGGCCCTCGTGGTTCTCTGGAGCTCCAGCTTTCCTGGTTCTCTGGAGCTCCAGCCCTCCTGGCTCTATGGAGCTCCGGTCCTCCGGCCCTCTGGATCTCTGGAGCTCCGGTACTCCGGAGCTCCGGCCCTCTGGATCTCTGGAGCTCCGGTACTCCGGAGCTCCGGCCCTCATGGATCTCTGGAGCTCCGGTACTCCGGAGCTTCGGCCCTCATGGATCTCTGGAGCTATTGCCCTCCGGAGCTCCGGTCCTCTTGGATCTCTGGTTCTATGGAGCTCCGGTCCTCCGGCCCTCCGGAGCTCCGGTCCTCCGGCCCACTGGATCTCTGGAGCTCCGGCCTTCCAAAAAAATTCTAAGTCCAAAAGTTGGACTTAGAAAAATTTTTGGACTTAGAAAAATTTTCGGACTTAGAAAATTTTTGAGAACCAGAGCTTTTCACCGGGACATTTGCCCGTTTGTATCCGAAGGCAGCGCTCCTTCGGACACTTTTTCTCTCAGCCCCCGCTGAAAGACATAGCCATTTTTTCGCCCATTTTTTTCCAAAGATTTTCACTTTGAAAAATTCATTAAAATTCAACCGAACCACCTAGGACCGGGGCACTTCGTGAGAAGGATGCCCGAATGTGAGCCTTTTGGATCCCATACCGGCAGAGGACAGGCTCGGCCCGACGCCTGGAGCTCACATTCAAATTTTTCCTCTCCCTATATACTTGCCGAAGGCTTTTTGCAGACCACCGGAAATTGCAGGAGTGGGTGATTTATATGGGTCATGTCTTTCGATCCTTTTCTCCTTCAATGTACCGGTTCTATGGAGCTTCCCTGGAATATGGTTAAAATTGCAGCTCCGAGCTCCATATATTTTTCGAGTTATGGAGCTTTTTGTCGAAAAAGTTGAAAAATTTTCTAAGTCCAAAAAATTTTCTAAGTCCAAAAGTTGGACTTAGAAAATTTTTTGGACTTAGAAAATTTTTGAGAACCAGGAAAGCTCCGGGGCTCCGGGGCTCCGGAGCTCCGGAGCTCCGGTCCTCTGGAGCTCCGGAGCTCCGGAGCTCTGGAGCTCCGGAGCTCTGGAGCTCCGGAGCTCCGGAGCTCCGGTCCTCTGGAGCTCCGGGGCTCCGGGGCTCCGGGGCTCCGGTTCTCTGGAGCTCCGGAGCTCCGGTCCTCTGGAGCTCCGGAGCTCCGGAGCTCCGGGGCTCCGGGGCTCCGGGGCTCCGGTTCTCTGGAGCTCCGGAGCTCCGGTCCTCTGGAGCTCCGGGGCTCCGGGGCTCCGGAGCTCCGGTCCTCTGGAGCTCCGGAGCTCCGGTCCTCTGGAGCTCCGGAGCTCCGGTCCTCTGGAGCTCCGGAGCTCCGGAGCTCCGGTCCTCTGGAGCTCCGGAGCTCCGAAAATTTTCTAAGTCCAAAAGTTGGACTTAGAAAATTTTTGAGAACCAGGAAAGCTCCGGGGCTCCGGGGCTCCGGGGCTCTGGAGCTCCGGGGCTCCGGGGCTCTGGAGCTCCGGGGCTCCGGGGCTCTGGAGCTCCGGAGCTCCGGAGCTCCGGTTCTCTGGAGCTCCGGAGCTCCGGTCCTCTGGAGCTCCGGGGCTCCGGGGCTCCGGGGCTCCGGTTCTCTGGAGCTCCGGAGCTCCGGAGCTCCGGTCCTCTGGAGCTCCGGAGCCCCGGAGCTCCGGAGCTCCGGGGCTCCGGTTCTCTGGAGCTCCGGAGCTCCGGAGCTCCGGTCCTCTGGAGCTCCGGAGCTCCGGAGCTCCGGTTCTACTGGTTGTCCGGAGCTCCGGAGCTCCGGAGCTCCGGTCCTCTGGAGCTCCGGTCCTCTGGAGCTCCGAAAATTTTCTAAGTCCAAAAGTTGGACTTAGAAAAATTTTTGGACTTAGAAAAAATTTTGAGAACCAGGAAAGCTCCGGAGCTCCGGAGCTCCGGAGCTCTGGAGCTCCGGAGCTCCGGTCCCCTGGAGCTCTGGAGCTCCGGTCCCCTGGAGCTCCGGAGCTCCGGAGCTCGGGAGCTCCGGAGCTCCGGTCCCCTGGAGCTCTGGAGCTCCGGTCCTCTGGAGCTCCGGAGCTCCGGAGCTCCGGTCCTCTGGAGCTCTGGAGCTCCGGAGCTCCGGAGCTCCGGTCCTCTGGAGCTCTGGAGCTCCGGTCCTCTGGAGCTCCGGAGCTCCGGAGCTCCGGTCCTCTGGAGCTCTGGAGCTCCGGAGCTCCGGAGCTCCGGTCCTCTGGAGCTCCGGAGCTCCGGTCCTCTGGAGCTCCGGAGCTCCGGTCCTCTGGAGCTCCGGTCCTCTGGAGCTCCGGAGCTCCGGCCCTCTGGAGCTCTGGAGCTCCGGAGCTCCGGAGCTCCGAAAATTTTCTAAGTCCAAAAGTTGGACTTAGAAAAATTTTTGGACTTAGAAAAATTTTTGAGAACCAGGAAAGCTCCGGGGCTCCGGAGCTCCGGTCCTCTGGAGCTCCGGAGCTCCGGAGCTCCGGTTCTCCGGAGCTCTGGAGCTCCGGTCCTCTGGAGCTCCGGAGCTCCGGAGCTCCGGTCCTCTGGAGCTCCGGAGCTCCGGAGCTCCGAAAATTTTCTAAGTCCAAAAGTTGGACTTAGAAAAATTTTTGAGAACCAGGAAAGCTCCGGAGCTCCGGAGCTCCGGTCCTCTGGAGCTCCGGAGCTCCGGAGCTCTGGGGCTCCGGAGCTCTGGGGCTCCGGAGCTCCGGTTCTCTGGAGCTCTGGAGCTCCGGAGCTCCGGTCCTCTGGAGCTCCGGAGCTCCGGAGCTCTGGGGCTCTGGAGCTCTGGAGCTCTGGGGCTCCGGAGCTCCGGTCCTCTGGAGCTCCGGTCCTCTGGAGCTCCGGAGCTCCGGTCCTCTGGAGCTCCGGAGCTCCGGTTCTCTGGAGCTCTGGAGCTCCGGAGCTCCGGAGCTCCGGTCCTCTGGCGCTCCGGAGCTCCGGAGCTCCGGTTCTCTGGAGCTCCGGAGCTCCGGAGCTCCGGAGCTCCGGCCCTCTGGAGCTCTGGAGCTCCGGAGCTCCGGAGCTCCGAAAATTTTCTAAGTCCAAAAGTTGGACTTAGAAAAATTTTTGGACTTAGAAAAATTTTCGGACTTAGAAATTTTTTGAGAACCAGGATTTTCACCGGGACATTTGCCCGTTTGTATCCGAAGGCAGCGCTCCTTCGGACACTTTTTCTCTCAGCCCCCGCTGAAAGACATAGCCATTTTTTCGCCCATTTTTTTTTCAAAGTTTTTCACTTTGAAAAATTCATATAAATTCAACCGAACCACCTAGGACCGGGGCACTTCGTGAGAAGGATGCCCGAATGTGAACCTTTTGGATCCCATACCGGCAGAGGACAGGCTCGGCCCGACGCCTGGAGCTCACATTCAAATTTTTCCTCTCCCTATATACTTGCCGAAGGCTTTTTGCAGACCACCGGAAATTGCAGGAGTGGGTGATTTATATGGGTCATGTCTTTCGATCCTTTTCTCCTTCCACGTACCGGTTCTATGGAGCTTCCCTGGAATATGGTTAAAATTGCAGCTCCGAGCTCCATATATTTTTCGAGTTATGGAGCTTTTTGTCGAAAAAGTTGAAAAATTTTCTAAGTCCAAAAAATTTTCTAAGTCCAAAAGTTGGACTTAGAAAATTTTTTGGACTTAGAAAATTTTTGAGAACCAGGAAAGCTCCGGAGCTCCGGAGCTCCGGTCCTCTGGAGCTCCGGAGCTCCGGTTCTCTGGAGCTCCGGAGCTCCGGTCCTCTGGAGCTCCGGGGCTCTGGAGCTCCGGAGCTCCGGTCCCCTGGAGCTCCGGAGCTCCGGTTCTCTGGAGCTCCGGAGCTCCGGTTCTCTGGAGCTCCGGAGCTCCGGTTCTCTGGAGCTCCGGAGCTCCGGTCCTCTGGAGCTCCGGAGCTCCGGAGCTCCGGTTCTACTGGTTGTCCGGAGCTCCGGAGCTCTGGAGCTCTGGAGCTCCGGAGCTCCGGAGCTCCGGTCCCCTGGAGCTCCGGTCCCCTGGAGCTCCGGTCCTCTGGAGCTCCGGTTCTCTGGGGCTCCGGAGCTCCGGAGCTCTGGAGCTCTGGAGCCCTGGAGCTCCGGTCCCCTGGAGCTCCGGAGCTCCGGAGCTCCGGTCCCCTGGAGCTCCGGAGCTCCGGTCCTCTGGAGCTCCGGAACTCCGGAGCTCCGGTCCCCTGGAGCTCCGGAGCTCCGGTCCTCTGGAGCTCCGGAGCCCCGGAGCTCCGGTCCCCTGGAGCTCCGGAGCTCCGGAGCTCCGGAGCTCTGGAGCTCCGGAGCTCCGGAGCTCTGGAGCCCTGGCGCTCCGGAGCTCCGGAGCTCTGGAGCTCTGGAGCTCTGGAGCTCCGGAGCTCCGGTCCTCTGGAGCTCCGGAGCTCCGGAGCTCCGGTCCCCTGGAGCTCCGGTCCTCTGGAGCTCCGGAACTCCGGAGCTCCGGTCCCCTGGAGCTCCGGAGCTCCGGTCCTCTGGAGCTCCGGAGCTCCGGAGCTCTGGAGCTCCGGAGCTCCGGAGCTCCGGAGCTCCGGTCCCCTGGAGCTCCGGAGCTCCGGTTCTCTGGAGCTCCGGAGCTCCGGAGCTCTGGAGCTCCGGAGCTCCGGAGCTCCGGTCCCCTGGAGCTCCGGAGCTCCGGTCCCCTGGAGCTCTGGAGCTCCGGAGCTCCGGAGCTCTGGAGCTCCGGAGCTCCGGAGCTCCGGTCCCCTGGAGCTCTGGAGCTCCGGAGCTCCGGCCCCCTGGAGCTCCGGAGCTCCGGAGCTCCGGTCCCCTGGAGCTCTGGAGCTCCGGAGCTCCGGAGCTCCGGTCCTCTGGAGCTCCGGAGCTCCGGAGCTCCGGAGCTCCGGAGCTCCGGCCCTCCGGTTCTACTGGTTGTCCGGAGCTCCGGCCCCCCCTGGATCTATGGAGCTCCAGCCCTCCAAAAAAATTCAAAGTCCAACATTTGGACTTAGAAAATTTTCAGATTCCAATATTTTCCCCTCCCTATATACTTGCCGAAGGCTTTCTCCAGACCTCCGGCAAGTGCGGGAGTAGGCTAGCTCATATCCCATAGGTATTGGTAGACCCAAATGAACTGCCCTGGTAGACCTGAAAAATCGAAAAAATGACTATGTCCTTCGCGACTTAGTCATTTTTTCGACTTTTTTCCAAAAAAATGACAGAGTCCTGTCGGACATAGTCATTTTTTCACACTTTTTCCAAAAAAATGACAGAGTCCTGTCGGACATAGTCATTTTTTCACACTTTTTCCAAAAAAATGACAGAGTCCTGTCGGACATAGTCATTTTTTCACACTTTTTCCAAAAAAATGACAGAGTCCTGTCGGACATAGTCATTTTTTCACACTTTTTCCAAAAAAATGACAGAGTCCTGTCGGACATAGTCATTTTTTCACACTTTTCGGACTTAGAATATTTTTCGACTTAGAATATTTTTGACAACCAGGGAATCCTGGAGGTATGGAGCTCCGGTCCTCCTGGAGGTATGGAGCTCCGGTCCTCCTGGAGGTATGGAGCTCCGGTCCTTATGGATCTATGGAGCTCTGGTTCTCCTGGAGCTATGGAGCTCCAGCTTTTATGGAGCTTTTCACATTTCCTGGAGGTTTTTTTTCCTCCATGGAAGTCGAATTAAATACATTTTGGTGATTTCTGGAGGTCTTTTTCCTCCATGGAAGTCGAATTAAATACACTTTTGCGTTTTATGGAGGTCCTATTTTATACATTTTGGTGATTCCTGGAGCTTTTTTCTTCCATGGAAGTCGAATTAAATACACTTTTGCGTTTTATGGAGGTCCTATTTTATACATTTTGGTGATTCCTGGAGCTTTTTTCTTCCATGGAAGTCGAATTAAATACACTTTTGCGTTTTATGGAGGTCCTATTTTATACATTTTGGTGATTCCTGGAGCTTTTTTCTTCCATGGAAGTCGAATTAAATACACTTTTGCGTTTTATGGAGGTCCTATTTTATACATTTTGGTGATTTCTGGAGCTTTTTTCTTCCATGGAAGTCGAATTAAATACACTTTTGCGTTTTATGGAGGTCCTATTTTATACATTTTGGTGATTCCTGGAGCTTTTTTCTTCCATGGAAGTCGAATTAAATACACTTTTGCGTTTTATGGAGGTCCTATTTTATACATTTTGGTGATTTCTGGAGCTTTTTTCTTCCATGGAAGTCGAATTAAATACACTTTTAGGTTTTATGGAGGTCCTATTTTATACATTTTGGTGATTCCTGGAGCTTTTTTCTTCCATGGAAGTCGAATTAAATACACTTTTGCGTTTTATGGAGGTCCTATTTTATACATTTTGGTGATTTCTGGAGGTCTATTCTTCCATGGAAGTCGAATTAAATACACTTTTGCGTTTTATGGAGGTCCTATTTTATACATTTTGGTGATTTCTGGAGCTTTTTTCTTCCATGGAAGTCGAATTAAATACACTTTTGCGTTTTATGGAGGTCCTATTTTATACATTTTGGTGATTTCTGGAGGTCTATTCTTCCATGGAAGTCGAATTAAATACACTTTTGCGTTTTATGGAGGTCCTATTTTATACATTTTGGTGATTCCTGGAGCTTTTTTCTTCCATGGAAGTCGAATTAAATACACTTTTGCGTTTTATGGAGGTCCTATTTTATACATTTTGGTGATTTCTGGAGCTTTTTTCTTCCATGGAAGTCGAATTAAATACACTTTTGCGTTTTATGGAGGTCCTATTTTATACATTTTGGTGATTTCTGGAGCTTTTTTCTTCCATGGAAGTCGAATTAAATACACTTTTGCGTTTTATGGAGGTCCTATTTTATACATTTTGGTGATTCCTGGAGCTTTTTTCTTCCATGGAAGTCGAATTAAATACACTTTTGCGTTTTATGGAGGTCCTATTTTATACATTTTGGTGATTTCTGGAGCTTTTTTCTTCCATGGAAGTCGAATTAAATACACTTTTGCGTTTTATGGAGGTCCTATTTTATACATTTTGGTGATTTCTGGAGCTTTTTTCTTCCATGGAAGTCGAATTAAATACACTTTTGCGTTTTATGGAGGTCCTATTTTATACATTTTGGTGATTCCTGGAGCTTTTTTCTTCCATGGAAGTCGAATTAAATACACTTTTGCGTTTTATGGAGGTCCTATTTTATACATTTTGGTGATTCCTGGAGCTTTTTTCTTCCATGGAAGTCGAATTAAATACACTTTTGCGTTTTATGGAGGTCCTATTTTATACATTTTGGTGATTCCTGGAGCTTTTTTCTTCCATGGAAGTCGAATTAAATACACTTTTGCGTTTTATGGAGGTCCTATTTTATACATTTTGGTGATTTCTGGAGCTTTTTTCTTCCATGGAAGTCGAATTAAATACACTTTTGCGTTTTATGGAGGTCCTATTTTATACATTTTGGTGATTTCTGGAGGTTTTTTCTTCCATGGAAGTCGAATTAAATACACTTTTGCGTTTTATGGAGGTCCTATTTTATACATTTTGGTGATTTCTGGAGCTTTTTTCTTCCATGGAAGTCGAATTAAATACACTTTTAGGTTTTATGGAGGTCCTATTTTATACATTTTGAGCATTTCTGGAGGTTTTTTCTTCCATGGAAGTCGAATTAAATACACTTTTGCGTTTTATGGAGGTCCTATTTTATACATTTTGGTGATTCCTGGAGCTTTTTTCTTCCATGGAAGTCGAATTAAATACACTTTTGCGTTTTATGGAGGTCCTATTTTATACATTTTGGTGATTTCTGGAGCTTTTTTCTTCCATGGAAGTCGAATTAAATACACTTTTGCGTTTTATGGAGGTCCTATTTTATACATTTTGGTGATTTCTGGAGCTTTTTTCTTCCATGGAAGTCGAATTAAATACACTTTTGCGTTTTATGGAGGTCCTATTTTATACATTTTGGTGATTTCTGGAGCTTTTTTCTTCCATGGAAGTCGAATTAAATACACTTTTAGGTTTTATGGAGGTCCTATTTTATACATTTTGAGCATTTCTGGAGGTTTTTTCTTCCATGGAAGTCGAATTAAATACACTTTTGCGTTTTATGGAGGTCCTATTTTATACATTTTGGTGATTTCTGGAGCTTTTTTCTTCCATGGAAGTCGAATTAAATACACTTTTAGGTTTTATGGAGGTCCTATTTTATACATTTTGAGCATTTCTGGAGGTTTATTCTTCCATGGAAGTCTATTTTTATACACTTTTACGTTTTATGGAGGTCCTATTTTATACATTTTGAGCATTTCTGGAGGTTTATTCTTCCATGGAAGTCTATTTTTATACACTTTTACGTTTTATGGAGGTCCTATTTTATACATTTTGAGCATTTCTGGAGGTTTATTCTTCCATGGAAGTCTATTTTTATACACTTTTACGTTTTATGGAGGTCCTATTTTATACATTTTGAGCATTTCTGGAGGTTTATTTCTCCATGGAAGTCTATTTTTATACACTTTTACGTTTTATGGAGGTCCTATTTTATACATTTTGAGCATTTCTGGAGGTTTATTCTTCCATGGAAGTCTATTTTTATACACTTTTACGTTTTATGGAGGTCCTATTTTATACATTTTGAGCATTTCTGGAGGTTTATTCTTCCATGGAAGTCTATTTTTATACACTTTTACGTTTTATGGAGGTCCTATTTTATACATTTTGAGCATTTCTGGAGGTTTATTTCTCCATGGAAGTCTATTTTTATACACTTTTACGTTTTATGGAGGTCCTATTTTATACATTTTGGTGATTTCTGGAGGTCTATTTTAATACATTTTAAGAATTTATGGAGGACCATTTTTATACACTTTACCCATTTATGGAGGTCTATTTTAATACATTTTCACCATTTATGGAGGTCTATTTTAATACAATTTCAGCATTTATGGAACTCTATTTTAATACACTTTAACCATTTCTGGAGGTTGAATTAAATACATTGTATGTGAATATGCAT
The DNA here is from genome assembly GCF_051989575.1 of Stigmatopora nigra. Taxonomy (NCBI): domain Eukaryota; kingdom Metazoa; phylum Chordata; class Actinopteri; order Syngnathiformes; family Syngnathidae; genus Stigmatopora; species Stigmatopora nigra. Next base: position 75,718 of record NW_027551620.1, read on the forward strand.
GTTTTGGGCCACTATTTTGAACAGAACCATCCTGGATCCTTATTTTTAAACAGAATAGTTAAATATACATTTACCCAGTCATATGAAACTATTTGTGTATAAAATAAACATACAGAACCGATTTAGCCTTTTATTAAGACAAAATATGTGATGTTAAAGTGTCCAATGTTGATGTCATTGATTTAGACATAACACAACTTCTGAACATCCCTGGATGATAATTTTTATACAGAATTGTCAATTATAGATCTCTTTTAATATTGGTTACCATCTTCATGTTAAAAAACAAACCAGAACCGAAATGGACCGGTTCTAATACAGGCATCGTTTTTATCGCAAATTAGCATGTTTTTGAAACTAATTATGGTGGCAAATAGCCCCAGAACGAGCTATAATCTTTATTTTTTCACAGAATGAGCAAAATATATTCCTCTACACAATATTAAAAAATCAAGTTAATAGTATCAACCAGAACCGACATGGACCGGTTCTAATACGACAACTTTGCAAAAATAGAGTACCAAAATAGAGGTCATTGATTATTGTATAACTAAGCCCCACAATATGTCTTAATGATTAAACTTTAAAGTATATTAGTAAATATGTCTATATCATCATTGAACACCATTCCTGGGTCAAAACACCAACCAGAACCGAAATGGACCGGTTCTAATAAAGACATTGTTTTTATCGCAATTTAGCATGTTTTTGACATTTATTATGATGGCAAATAGCCCCAGAACGAGCTATAATGTTTATTTTTTCACAGAATGAGCAAAATAGTTACATCTACACAATATTAAAAAATCAAATTAATAGCATTAACCAGAACCGACCTGGACCGGTTCTAATTCGACAACTTTGCAAAAAAAGAGTGCCCAGATAGAGGTCATTGATTATGGTATAACTAAGCCCCAGAATATGTTGTAATAATAAAACTTTAAAGTTTATTAGAAAATCGATATATATCATCATTAGACACCATTCCTGGGTCAAAACACCAACCAGAACCGAAATGGACCGGTTCTAATAAAGACATTGTTTTTATCGCAAATTAGCATGTTTTTGAACTTTATTATAGTGGCAATTCGCCCCAGAACCATCTATAATGTTTATTTTTTCACAGAATGAGCAAAAGAGTTACCTTTACACAATATAAAAAAATCAAATTAATAACATTAACCAGAACCGACCTGGACCGGTTCTAATTCGACAACTTTGCAAAAAAAGAGTGCCCAGATAGAGGTCATTGATTATGGTATAACTAAGCCCCAGAATATGTTGTAATAATAAAACTTTAAAGTTTATTAGAAAATCGATATATATCATCATTAGACACCATTCCTGGGTCAAAACACCAACCAGAACCGAAATGGACCGGTTCTAATAAAGACATTGTTTTTATCGCAAATTAGCATGTTTTTAAACTTTATTATAGTGGCAATTCGCCCCAGAACCATCTATAATGTTTATTTTTTCACAGAATGAGCAAAAGAGTTACCTTTACACAATATAAAAAAATCAAATTAATAACATTAACCAGAACCGACCTGGACCGGTTCTAATTCGACAACTTTGCAAAAAAAGAGTGCCCAGATAGAGGTCATTGATTATGGTATAACTAAGCCCCAGAATATGTCTTAATGATAAAATTTTAAAGTATACTAGTAAATATGTCTATATCATCATTGAAGACCATTCCTGGGTCAAAACATTAACCAGAACCGAAATGGACCGGTTCTAATAAAGACATTGTTTTTATCGCAAATTAGCATGTTTTTGACCTTTATTATAGTGGCAATTCGCCCCAGAACCATCCTTAATCTTTATTTTTTCACACAATGACCAGAATAGTTACCTCTACACAATATAAAAAAATCAAATTAATAGCATTCTCCAGAACCGACCTGGACCGGTTCTAATACGACAACTTTGCAAAAATAGAGTACCAAAATAGAGGTCATTGATTATGGTATAACTAAGCCCCAGAATATTTCTTAATGATAAAATTTTAAAGTATATTAGTAAATATGTCTATATCATCATTGAACACCATTCCTGGGTCAAAATATCAACCAGAACCGAAATGGACCGGTTCTAATAAAGACATTGTTTTTATCGCAAATTAGCATGTTTTTGACATTTATTACAGTGGCAATTCGCCCCAGAACCATCTATAATGTTTATTTTTTCACACAGAATGAGCAAAATAGTTACTTCTACACAATATAAAAAAATCAAGTTAATAGCATTAACCAGAACCGACCTGGACCGGTTCTAATTCGACAACTTTGCAAAAATAGAGCACCAAATAAGAGGTCATTGATTATAGTATAACTAAGCCCCAGAACATGCCTTAATGATAAAACTTTAAAGTATATTAGAGAATATACTAACATTATCATTAGACACCAATTTTGTGTCAAAACACTAACCAGAAACGAAATGGACCGGTTCTAATAAAGACATTGTTTTTATCGCAAATTAGCATGTTTTTGACCTTTATTATAGTGGCAATTCGCCCCAGAACCATCCTCAATCTTTATTTTTTCACACAATGACCAGAATAGTTACCTCTACACAATATAAAAAAATCAAATTAATAGCATTCTCCAGAACCGACCTGGACCGGTTCTAATACGACAACTTTGCAAAAATAGAGTTCCAAAATAGAGGTCCTTGATTATAGTATAACTAAGCTCCAGAACATGCCCTAATGATGAAACTTTAAAGTATATTAGTAAATATGTCTATATCATCATTAGACACCATTTTTGGGTCAAATAACCAACCAGAACCGAAATGGACCGGTTCTAATAAAGACATTGTTTTTATCGCAAATTAGCATGTTTTTGACCTTTATTATGTTGGCAAATAGCCCCAGAACCACTTTTAATCTTTATTTTTTCACAGAATGAGCAAAATAGTGTTATCTACACAATATACAAAATTCAAGTTAATAGCACTAACCAGAAACGACATGGACCGGTTCTAATATGATAATTATGCAAAAATTGAGTACCAAAATAGAGGTCATTGATTATGGTATAACTAAGCCCCAGAATAGGTTATATTGATAAAACTTTAAAGTATATTAGAAAATAAATTCCTTACATCATTAGACACCATTCCTGGGTCTAAAAACCAACCAGAACCGAAATGGACCGGTTCTAATAAAGACATTGTTTTTATCGCAAATTAGCATGTTTTTGACCTTTATTATGTTGGCAAATAGCCCCAGAACCACTTTTAATCTTTATTTTTTCACAGAATGAGCAAAATAGTGTTATCTACACAATATAAAAAATTCAAGTTAATAGCACTAACCAGAACCGACATGGACCGGTTCTAATACGACAACTATGCAAAAATAAAGTAACCAAATAGAGGTCATTGATTATAGTATAACTAAGCCCCAGAACATGTTTTAATGATGAAACTTGATATTATATTAAAAAATATACTAACATTATCAATAGACACCATTTTTGTGTCAATACACCAACCAGAACCGAAATGGACCGGTTATAATGCAACCCCTTTTTTTATCGCAAATTAGCATGTTTTTGACCTTTATTATAGTGGCAAATAGCCCCAGAACCATCTATAATGTTTATTTTTTCACAGAATGACCAAAAGAGTTACTTTTACACAATATAAAAAAATCAAATTAATAACAATAACCAGAACCGACCTGGACCGGTTCTAATACGACAACTTTGCAAAAATAGAGTATTAAAATAGAGGTCATTGATTATGGTATAACTAAGCCCCAGAATATGTTTTAATGATGAAACTTTAAATTATATTAGAGAATATACTAACATTATCATTAGACACCAATTATGTGTCAAAACACCAACCAGAACCGAAATGGACCGTTTCTAATAAAGACATTGTTTTTATCGCAAATTAGCATGTTTTTGACCTTTATTATAGTGTCAAATAGCCCCAGAACCATCTATAATGTTTATTTTTTCACAGAATGACCAAAAGAGGTACCTTTACACAATATAAAAAAATCAAATTAATAGCATTAACCAGAACCGACCTGGACCGGTTCTAATACGACAACTTTGCAAAAATAGAGTATTAAAATAGAGGTCATTGATTATGGTATAACTAAGCCCCAGAACATGCCTTAATGATAAAACTTTAAAATATATTAGAGAATATACTAACATTATCATTAAACACAAATTTTGTGTCAATACACCAACCAGAACCGAAATGGACCGGTTCTAATAAAGACATTGTTTTTATCGCAAATTAGCATGTTTTTGACACTTATTATGGTGACAAATAGCCCCAGAACCATCTATAATCTTTATTTTATCACAAAATGACCAAAATAGTTACCTCTATACAATATAAAAAATTCAAGTTAATAGCACTAACCAGAACCGACATGGACCGGTTCTAATACGACAACTATGCAAAAATAAAGTACCCAAATAGAGGTCATTGATTATAGTATAACTAAGCCCCAGAACATGTTTTAATGATGAAACTTGATAGTAGATTAGAAAATATAGTAACATTATCATTAGACACCATTTTTGTGTCAATACACCAACCAGAACCGAAATGGACCGGTTATAATGCAACCCCTTTTTTTTATCGCAAATTAGCATGTTTTTGACCTTTATTATAGTGGCAAATAGCCCCAGAACCACCCTTAATCTTTATTTTTTCACAGAATAAGCAAAATAGTTTCACCTACACAATATAAAAAATTCAAGTTAATAGCATTAACCAGAACTGACATGTACCGGTTCTAATACAACAACCATGCAAAATCTTAGTTGTCAATTGGAGGTCATTGATTATAGTATAACTCTGCCCCAGAACATGCCCTAATGATAAAACTTTATATAATATTAGAAAATACATCTACATCATCATTAGAAACCATTCCCAGGTCAAATAACCCACCAGAACCGAACCAAACCTCTTATAATGCAACCACTAAGTTTATCGCAAATTAGCATGTTTTTGATACTATTTATGGTGGGAAATAGTCCAAGAATGTCCCTGAAAGTTTATTTCTTCACAAATAAGTCATTTATACAATTCCCCAGAGATATGACAAAGTCCCCGTGCAAATACATCCACCAGAACCGAAATGGACCATTTCTAATACAGGCATTATGTTAAATCAAGTGTTCCAGTTAATGACACTATTTATTGTATAAAATATCTCCAGAACATCCCTGGATGAATATTTTTACACAGAATTATCAACAATACATATACCTACATATTTAAAAGCATTCCCAGTTTAAAACAATAACCAAAACCGACTAAACCTTATTATAATGCATGCACAATTTTATCGCAAATAGCCATGATTTATAATACTATTTATGGTGGTAGAAATCACCAGAATGTCCCTGAAAGTTAATTTTTTCACTAATATGTCAATAATACACCCCTTTATCTATAAAAAAAAATCCCAAGGTAAAATAACCCTTCAGAACCGAAATGGACCGTATTTAATACAGGCACCTACAATTCAATCATCAAATTTTCCTCGTACCAAGAGCATTTCCAGGCTGAATATCCAACCAGAACTGGTTATTTTGATAGAAAAAGATGTAATATAGACCCAGCAAATATTCAGGCACTTTTCCCCGTGTAAATACACCCACCAGAACCGTTTTTAAACCCGTTTTTATACACTACCGTAAGCAAGTACGCTTTGGACGCTGTTGGGAAAAGTGAAAAAGATGCCCTCCTGTGGACACTTTTTGTCATTACATGCCGTAAGGTATCGAACTTTTGGACGTTTTAAGCAACCCCTGGACCTAGCGATTCGGTTCTTTTGGATTCAATCTACTCTAATAAGTGTCCTCTTATTTTAGAAACAAATTTGGAGTCTATAGGACATTCAGGAAAAAAATAAGACTCCTATTTATGGTTGTATTCTCACTACCAATAATAACCCCATTTGACACACTATTTATCCTATAAAATAGCACCAGAATGTCACTGGATGATAATTTTTTTCACCATTTAGTCATAAATACATCCTGAATTCATTCAGAACACATAAATATTTAAAATAACCCCCCAGAATCAAATTGAACCGATTTTAATGTGGGCAATATGCACTGTTCTGTACACTATTGATGCTATAAAATAGCCCCAGAATGTCACTGGATGATGATTTCTTCACTATTTAGTCATAAATACATACTGAATTCATTGAGAATACAAAATGATGTCAAATAACCCTCCACAACCAAAATGGACCTTATTTAATACAGGCACCTACAATTCAATCATCAAATTTTCCTCGTACCAAGAGCAATTCCAGGCTGAATATAAACCTAAAACTGATTCTTTTGATATAAAAAGATGTAATATAAACCTAGGAAATATTCAGGAACTTTACCCCGTGTAAATTGACCCATCAGAACCGTTTTGGACCGGTTTTTTATACATTACCGTACGCAAGTACGCTTTGGACGCTGTTGGGAAAAGGGAAAAAAGATGCCCTCCTGTGGACACTTTTTGTCATTACATGCCGTAAGGTATCGAACTTTTGGACGTTTTAAGCCACCCCTGGACTTAGCGATTCGGTTCTTTTGGACTCAATCTATTCTAAATAATGTTTACTTATTTTAGAAACAAATTTGGAGTCTATAGGACATTCAGGAAAAAAATAAGCCTCCTATTTATGGTTGTATTCTCACTACCAATAATAACCCCATTTGACACACTATTTATGCTATAAAATAGGCCCAGAATGTCACTGGATGATAATTTTGACACTATTTAGTCATAAATACATCCTGATTTCATTCAGAATACATAATTATGTAAAATAACTCTCCAGAACCAAATTGGACCGATTTTTTAATAGGCAATATGCACTGTTCTGTACACTATTTATGGTATGAAATAGGCCCAGAATATAACTGGATGAATATTTTTGACACTATTTAGTTACAAATACATACACTTAGTGATTTGACAACATTATTAGTTAAAATGACCATAAAGAACTTATATTACCCACTTTTAATACAACCAGCATGTCAAATAAAGTAGTCATATGGAGGTCATTCATTATGGTATAACAAAAGCCCAGAACATAACTGGATGATTATTTTTATATAGAATAGTCAAATATACATCCTTATCATCATTGAACACCATTTATAACTAAATACACCCACCAGAACAAAGTGGGCCTAGTTCAAATACAGGCACTATTTTTTAACACAAATTTGCATGTTTTTGACACTTATTAATGTGGCAAATAGCCCCAGAACCAGCCAGGATGATTATTTTTTACAAAGAATAATGTTAATACATACACCAACATAATTGACACAAATTCTTTGTTAATAACATCATTCAGAACCTACATGGACCAGTTGTAATACAAGAAAAAGCCAAAATATAGTGCTCAAATAGAGGTCATTCATTATGGTATAACAAAGCTTCAGAACATGCCTGGAAGATAAAACTTTAAATTATATTAGAAAATACATTCCCATCATCATTGCAAACAAGTTTTGTGTAAATACACCAACCAGAACCGAAATGGACCGGTTATAATAAAGACATTGTTTTTATCGCAAATTAGCATGTTTTGGACACATTTTATAGTGGCAAATATCATCAGAACAATATTGGATCTTGATTTTTGCACAGAATGATAAAGACACATTTATCTACATGCAGTAAAAACCCCTAGTTAACAGCATCAACCAGAACCGAGTGGGCTCGGTTCTAATACCAAAAAACTTGCAAAATAAAATGCAAAAACTGAGGTCATTGATTATAGTATAACAATGCCCCAGAACATGCCTGGATGATACAACTTTGAATCATATTAGCAAATACATTCTTTACATCATTGGACACAAAATTCAGGCAAATACACCCACCAGAACCGAAATGGACCGGTTATAATGTAACCCTTATTTTTATCGCAAATTAGCATGTTTTGGACACATTTTACAATGGCAAATAGCCCCAGAACCATCATGGATCTTTAATTTTGCAAAGAATGATAAAGACACATTTATCTACATGCAGTAAAAACCCCTGGTTAACAGCATTAACCAGAACCGAGTGGGCTCGGTTCTAATACAAGAAACTTGCAAAATAAAATGGGAAAATTCAGGTCATTGATTATGGTATAACAAAGCCCCAGAACATGCGTGGATAATAAAACTTTAAATTATATTAGCAGATACATCCCTTTCATCATTGGACACAAAATCCAAGCAAATACACCCACCAAAACCGAAATGGACCGGTTATAATGCAACCCTATTTTTTATCGCAATTAAGCATGTTTTTGACATTTATTATAGTGCCAAATAACCCCAGAACAATCCCGGATCTTGATTTTTACACAGAATGATCAAAACACATATATCTACACGCAGTAAAAATTCCTGGTTAACAGCATTAACCAAAACCGAGTGGGCTCGGTTCTAATACAAAAAACTTGCAAAATAAAATGCAAAAATTGAGGTCATTGATTATGGTATAACAAAGCCTCAGAACATGCCTGAATAACAAAACTTTGAATTATATTAGCAAATACATTGTTATCATCATTGGACACAAGTTTCATGCAAATACCCCCACCAGAACCGAAATGGACCGGTTATAATGCAACCATTATTTTTTTCGCAAATTAGCATGTTTTGGACACTTATTATGATGTCAAATAGCCCTTAAACAATCCTGGATCTTGATTTTTACACAGAATGATCAAAACACATGTATCTACATGTAGTAAAAACACCTGGTTAACAGCACCAACCAGAACCGAGTGGGCTCGGTTCTAATAGAAAAAACTTGCAAAATAAAATGCAAAATTTGAGGTCATTGATTATGGTATAACAAAGCCTCAGAACATGCCTGAATAACAAAACTTTGAATTATATTAGCAAATACATTGGTATCATCATTGGACACAAGTTTCATGCAAATACCCCCACCAGAACCGAAATGGACCGATTATAATGCAACCCTATTTTTTATCGCAATTAAGCATGTTTTTGACATTTATTATAGTGCCAAATAACCCCAGAACAATCCAGGAGCTTGATTTTTACACAGAATGATCACAACACATGTATCTATATGTTGTAAAAACCCCTGGTTAACAGCACCAACCAGAACCGAGTGGGCTCGGTTCTAATACAAAAAATTTGCAAAATAAAATGCAAAAATAGACGTCATTGATTATGGTATAACTAAGCTCAAGAACATCAGAGGATGATAAATTGTACACATTTTAGTCAAAAAGACATGCACCTCATCAGTAGACAAAGATTTAAGCCAAATAAACCCACCAGAACCGAAATGGACCGGTTATAATGCAACCTTTATTTTTATCGCAAATTAGCATGTTTTTGACACTTATTATGGTGCCAAATAACCCCAGAACAATCCTGGATCTTGATTTTTACACAGAATGATCAAAACACATGTGTATATATGTAGTAAAAACCCCTGGATAACAGCACTAACCAGAACCGAGTGGGCTCGGTTCTAATACAAAAAATTTGCTAAATGAAATGCAAAAATTGAGGTCACTGATTATGGTATAACTAAGCTCCAGAACATCACAAGATGATAAATTTTACAGAAATTAGTCAAAAAGACATTCACCTCAACATTAGACAAAGGTTATAGCCAAATAAACCCATCAGAACCGAAATGGACCGGTTGTAATGCAACCTATATTTTTATCGCAATTAAGCATGTTTTTGACACTTATTATTATGCCAAATAGCCCCAGAACCATCATGGATCTTTATTTTTGCACAGAATGATTGAAACACATCTATCTACTTGTAGTAAAAACCCCTGTTTAACAGCACCAACCAGAACCGAGTGGGCTCGGTTCTAATACAAAAAAATTGCAAAATAAAATGCAAAAATTGAGGTCATTGATTATGGTATAACTAAGCTCCAAAACATCACAGGATGATAAATTTCACACATATTATTCAAAAAGACATTCCCATTTAATTTAACACAAGTTTCAGGAAAAAAAAACCCACCAAAACCGAATTGGACCGGTTATAATGCAAGCCTTATTTTTATCGCAAATTAGCATGTTTTGAACACATTTTATGTTGGCAAATAGCCCCAAAAGCATCCTGGATGATAATTTTTTCACAGAATACGCAAAATTGATTAGTCTACACAATATAAAAAATTCTGGTTAATCAGAATAACCAGAACCGAGTGGGCTCGGTTTTATTACAACATCCATGCAAAAACACAGTACCCAAATGGAGGTCATTGATTATGGTATAATTAAGGTCCAGAACATGTTAAGATGATAATTTTGAAACCATTTAGTCAATAAGACATTCTTATCATCATTGGACATCATTTCCAGGTCAAACTATCAACCAGAACCAACTGGGCCTTGTTTAATTAAAGGCAACATTTTATCGCAAATAAGCATGTTTTTGACACTATTTATAGTAAAAATTAGTCCCAGAACATCCCTGGATGATTATTTTTACACAAATCAGTCATTATTACATCCACACAGAGATAAAATAAAATCCCAAATCAAAATAACACTCCAGAACCAAAAATGGACCGTTTTTAATACAGGCACTATACTATATCAAATGCCCATGTTTATGACACTATTTATGATATAAAATAGTCCCAGAACATTATTGGATCTTTATTTTTACACAGAATAAGCTAAATACATCCCTTTACACATTTAAAACAATTCCTGGTTAATAGAACTAACCAGAACCGACTGGACCTTATTATAATGCATGCACAATTTTATCGCAAATTGCCATGATTTATGATACTATTTAAGGTGGTAAAAATCACCAGAATGTCCCTGAAAGTTATTTTTTTCACCAATCTGTCAACAAAACATCTACCTAAATAGAGAAAAAAATCCTAAATCAAAATAACCCCCCAAAACTGAAATGGACCGGTTTTAATACAGGCAACTACAATTCAGTCATCAAATTTTCCTCGTACCAAAGGTATTTCCTGGCTGAATATCCAAACAGAACTTGTTATTTTGATATAAAAAGATGTAATATAGACCTAGGAAATATTCAGGCACTTTTCCCGGTGTAAATTGACCCATCAGAACCGTTTCCGACCCGTTTTTATACACTGCCGTAAGTTTTGGACGATTGACGCTGTTTGGAAAAGGGAAAAAGATGCCCTCCTGTGGACACTTTTTGTCATTACACGCCGTAAGGTATCGAACTTTTGGACGTTTTAAGCAGCCCCTGGACCTAGCGATTCGGTTTTTTTGGACTCAATCTATTCTAATTAATGTCCTCTTATTTTAGAAATAAATTTGGAGTCTATAGGACATTCAGGGGAAAAGTAAGACTACTATTTATGGTTGTATTTATCACTACTAATAATAACACCATTTGACACACTATTTATTGTATAAAATAGGCCCAGAATGTCACTGGATGATAATTTTTACACTATTTAGTCATAAATATGTCTCCCATGATATTAGACTACATTAATGTGTAAAACTAAATACCAGAACCAAAATGGACTTATTTTAACACTGTCAATGTGTTTATTGAATTGAGGCATGTTTTGAACACTATTTATAGGATAAAATAGACCCAGAATCATCATGCATCTTTATTTTTTCACAAGTTAGTCATAAATACATGCACAAATGAATAAGACCACATAAATAGGTAAAATACTCATCCAGAACTAAATTGGACTGATTTTATTGTAGGCAATATACATGTTTTGTACACTATTTATGGTATAAAATAGCCCCAGAATATCCCTGGATGATTATTTTTACACAAATTAGTAAGAAATACATCCACCAAGTAAATTTAACACATTCCCACTTGAAATGATCCTCAAAAACCAAATTGGACCCATTTTATTACAGGTTATATGCATGTTTTGTACAATTTTTATGGTATCAAAAGCTTTTCCGAGCTAAATATTAACTTTTAACCGGTTATTTTGATATAAAGAGATGTAATATAGACTCAGCAAATATTCAGGCACTTTTCCCCGTGTAAATTGACCCACCAGAACCGTTTCCAACCCGTTTTTATACACTACAGTACGCATTGGACGCTGTTGGGAAAAGGGAAAAAGATGCCCTCCTGTGGACACTTTTTGTCATTACATGCCGTAAGGTATCGAACTTTTGGACGTTTTATGCAACCCCTGGACCTAGCGATTTGGTTTTTTTGCACTCAATCTATTCTAATTAATGTCCTCTTATTTTAAAAACAAATTTGGAGTCTATAGGACATTCAGGAAAAAAATAGGACTACTATTTATGGTTGTAATCATCACTACTAATAATAACACCATTTGACACACTATTTCTTGTATAAAATAGGCCCAGAATGTCACTGGATGAATATTTTTACACTATTTAGTCATAAATACGTCTCCCATGATATTAGATTACATTCATGTGTAAAAATAACAACCAGAACCAAAATGGACTTATTTTAACACTGTCAATGTGTTTATTGCATAGAGGCCTGTTTTCAACAGTATTTATAGGATAAAACAGCCCCAGAATCATCCTGGATCTTTATTTTTTCACAAGTTAGTCATAAATACAGACACAAATGAATAAAACCACATAAATAGTTAAAATATTCATCCAGAACCAAATTGGACTGATTTTAATGTAGGCAATATACATGTTTTGTACACTATTTAATGTATGAAATAGCCCCAGAATGTCCCTGGATGATTATTTTTGACACTATTTAGTTAGAAATACATACACTTAGTTATTTGACCACATTCTTAGTTAAAATGACTATCCAGAACTTATATGACCAACTTCTAATACAACCAGCATGTCAAATAAAGTAGTCATATAGAGGTCATACTTTATGGTATAACAAGGCTTCAGAATATGCCTGGATGATCATTTTTATATAGAATAGTTAAAAATACATCCTTATCATCATTGAACACCATTTATAACTAAATAAACCCACCAGAACCAAATGGGCCTAGTTCAAATAAAGGGCACTATTTTTAACACAAATAGACATGTTTTTGACACTTTTTATGGTGGCAAATTGTCCCAGAACATGCCAGGATGATTATTTTTACACAAAATAATGTAAATACATACACATACATAATAGACAATAATTCTGGTTTATAACATCATTCAGAACCGATATGGACTAGTTCTAATACATGAAAATGTGCAAGATATAGTGCTGAAATAGAGGTCATTCATTATAGTATAACAAAGTTTCAGAACATGTCTGGATGATAATTTTTATACAGAATAGTCAATCATACATTCCCATCATCATTAGAAACAAGTTTTGAGTTAATACACCAACCAGAACCGAAATGGACCCGTTCTAATACAAGCACTATTTTTATCGCAAATATACACTTTTTGACACTATTTGTGATGGCAAATAGCCCCAGAATGTCCCTGGAAGTTTATTTTTTCACAGAATGATGATAATACATCTACCTATAAGTGGGTAAAAATTCTGGTTTATAGCATTTTCCAGAACCGACATGGACCGGTTCAAATACAACAAACATGCAAAAATAAAGTACACAAATAGAGGTCATTGATTTGGATATTACAAAGGCCCTGAACATCCCTGGATGATAATTTTTATATAGAATTGTCAATAATAGATCCATTTCATCATTAGACACAACTCCTGAGTAAATACACCTACCAGAACCGAAATGGACCGGTTATAATACAGGCAATGATTTTATCGCAAATTAGCATGTTTTGGACACATTTTCTAATATAAAATTGCCCCAAAACCATCTTGGATCTTCATTTTTACAAAGAATGATAAAAACACTTTCATCTACATTGGGTAAAAACGCCTGGTTAACAGCACCAACCAGAACCGAGTAAGCTCGGTTCTAATACAAAAAAAATTGCAAAATAAAGTAAAAAAATAGACGTCATTTAATATGATATTACAAAGCCCCAGAACATATCTGAATGACAAAATTTTAAATAACATTAGAAAACACATTCACATTATCATTGGAAACCGATCCTGGGTCAATACACTAACCAGAACCGAAATGGACCGGTTCTAATACAGGCATTGAATTTATCGCAAATTTGCTTGTTTTGAACATATTTTATAATGGCAAATTGCCCCAGGACCATCTTGGATGTTAATTTTTTCACAGAATGTTGCTAATACATGAACTCACATTATCTTAAAAAATTCTGGTTAATAGCATTAACCAGAACCGAGTAAGCTCGGTTCTAGTACAAAAAACTTGCAAAATAAAATGCGAAAACTGAGTTCATTGATTATGGTATAACAAAGCTCCAGAACATTACTGGGTGATAATTTTTACACATATTAGTCAAAAAGACATCAATGTCATTAATAGATACAAGTTCCAGGCAAATACACACACCAGAACCGAAATGGACCGGTTATAATGACACCCTTATTTTTATCGCAAATTAGCATGTTTTTGACATTTATTATAGTATAAAATAGCCCCAAAACCATACTGGATATTGATTTTTTCACAGAATGTTGCTAATACATTTACTCACATATTCTAAAAAAATCTGGTTAATAGCACCAACCAGAACCGAGTAAGCTTGGTTCTAATACAAAAAACTTGCAAAATAAATTGCAAAAACTGAGTTCCTTGATTATGGTATAACAAAGCTTTACAACATCATTAAGTGATAATTTTTACACATCTCAGTCATAAAGACATCCATGTCATCAAAAGACACAAGTTTTAGGCAAATACACTCACCAGAACCGAAATGGACCGGTTCTAATACAGGCATTGATTTTATCGCAAATTTGGATGTTTTGGACACTTATTATGATGCCAAATAGCCCCAAAACAATATTGGATCTTGATTTTTACACAGAATTATAAGAACACATTTATCTACATGCAGTAAAAACCCCTGGTTAACAGCACCAACCAGAACCGAGTTGGCTCGGTTCTAATACCAAAAAATTGCAAAATAAATTGTGAAAACTGAGTTCATTGATTATGGTATAACACAGCTTTAAAACATCACTGAGTGATAATTTTTACACATCTTAGTCGAAAAGACATCCATGTCATCAAAAGACACAAGTTTTAGGCAAATACACTCACCAGAACCGAAATGGACCGGTTCTAATACAGGCATTGATTTTATCGCAAATTTGGATGTTTTGGACACTTATTATGATGCCAAATAGCCCCAAAACAATATTGGATCTTGATTTTTACACAGAATTATAAGAACACATTTATCTACATGCAGTAAAAACCCCTGGTTAACAGCACCAACCAGAACCGAGTTGGCTCGGTTCTAATACCAAAAAATTGCAAAATAAATTGTGAAAACTGAGTTCATTGATTATGGTATAACACAGCTTTAAAACATCACTGAGTGATAATTTTTACACATCTTAGTCGAAAAGACATCCATGTCATCAAAAGACACAAGTTTTAGGCAAATACACTCACCAGAACCGAAATGGACCGGTTCTAATACAGGCATTGATTTTATCGCAAATTTGGATGTTTTGGACACTTATTATGATGCCAAATAGCCCCAAAACAATATTGGATCTTGATTTTTACACAGAATTATAAGAACACATTTATCTACATGCAGTAAAAACCCCTGGTTAACAGCACCAACCAGAACCGAGTTGGCTCGGTTCTAATACCAAAAAATTGCAAAATAAATTGTGAAAACTGAGTTCATTGATTATGGTATAACACAGCTTTAAAACATCACTGAGTGATAATTTTTACACATCTTAGTCGAAAAGACATCCATGTCATCAAAAGACACAAGTTTTAGGCAAATACACTCACCAGAACCGAAATGGACCGGTTCTAATACAGGCATTGATTTTATCGCAAATTTGGATGTTTTGGACACTTATTATGATGCCAAATAGCCCCAAAACAATATTGGATCTTGATTTTTACACAGAATTATAAGAACACATTTATCTACATGCAGTAAAAACCCCTGGTTAACAGCACCAACCAGAACCGAGTTGGCTCGGTTCTAATACCAAAAAATTGCAAAATAAATTGTGAAAACTGAGTTCATTGATTATGGTATAACACAGCTTTAAAACATCACTGAGTGATAATTTTTACACATCTTAGTCGAAAAGACATCCATGTCATCAAAAGACACAAGTTTTAGGCAAATACACTCACCAGAACCGAAATGGACCGGTTCTAATACAGGCATTGATTTTATCGCAAATTTGGATGTTTTGGACACTTATTATGATGCCAAATAGCCCCAAAACAATATTGGATCTTGATTTTTACACAGAATTATAAGAACACATTTATCTACATGCAGTAAAAACCCCTGGTTAACAGCACCAACCAGAACCGAGTTGGCTCGGTTCTAATACCAAAAAATTGCAAAATAAATTGTGAAAACTGAGTTCATTGATTATGGTATAACACAGCTTTAAAACATCACTGAGTGATAATTTTTACACATCTTAGTCGAAAAGACATCCATGTCATCAAAAGACACAAGTTTTAGGCAAATACACCCACCAGAACCGAAATGGACCGGTTATAATGCAACCCTTATTTTTATCGCAAATTAGCATGTTTTTGACATTTATTATAGTGCCAAATAGCATCAGAACCATCCTGGATGTTGATTTTTTCACAGAATGATAAAAACACATTCATATACATGATGTAAAAACCCCTGGTTAACAGCACCAACCAGAACCGAGTGGGCTCAGTTCTAATACAAAAAACGTGCAAAATAAAGTTAAGAATTAGACATCTTTGAATATGATATTACAAAGCTTCAAAACATCCCTGGATGATAAATTTTATACAGAATTGTCAAAAACACGTTACCATTATAAATGAAAAAAGATTTTGGCCAAATACACCCACCAGAACCGAAATGGACCGGTTATAACACAACCCATAATTTTATCGCAAATTAGCATGTTTTGGACATTTATTATGGTGCCAAATAGCCCCAGAACCATCCTGGATGTTGATTTTTTCACAGAATGATTACAATACATCCAGCAACAACATATAAAAAGTTCTGATTAATAACACAAACCAGAACCGAGAAGGCTCGGTTCTAATACAAAAAAATGTGCAGAAAAAAGTAATAAATTAGAGGTCATTGATTATGATATTACAAAGCTCCAGAACATGTTTGGATGATAATTTTTAAACAGAATTGTCAAAAATACATCATTTTCATGAATGGACAAAGACTTTGGGCATATACACCCACCAGAACCGAAATGGACCGGTTATAATGACACCCGTATTTTTATCGCAAATTAGTATGTTTTGGACATTTATTATAGTGTCAAATAGCATCAGAACCATCCTGGATGTTCATTTTTTCATAGAATAAGCAAAATACATTGCCAAATACAAGGAAAAAAAATTCCAGTTAAAAAAACACTCCAGAACCGAAATGGACCGGTTATAATGCAACCACCATGCAAAAACACAGTACCCAAATGGAGGTCATTGATTATAGAATATTAAAACTCCAGAACATCACTGGATGATAAATTTTACACCATTTAATCAAAAACACATTCCTTTATTCAATGGACACCATCAACATGTCAAACCATCAACCAGAACCAACTGGACCTGGTTCAAATACATGCAACATTTTATCGCAAATAAGCATGTTTTTGTACACTATTTATGGTAAAAAATAGTCCCAGAACGTCCCTAAAAGTTTATTTCTTAACAAATCATTCATTAATACATCCACCCAGAGATAAGAAAAAGTCCTGAATCTAAATAACCTTCCAGAACCAAAATGGACCGTTTTTAATACAAGGCAATATGCTATATCAAGTGCCAGTGTTTATGACACTATTTATGGTATAAAATAGTCCAAGAACATTATTAAATCTTTATTTTTACACAGCACAAGTATAATACATCCCTTTACACATTTGACACAATTCCCAGTTAAAAACAACAACTAGAACCGACTGGACCTTATTATAATGCATGCATCATTTTAGCGAAAATAGGCATGATTTAGGCTACTATTTATAGTGATAAATAATCAACAGAATGTCCCTGGAAGTTAATTTCTTCACCAATTTGTCAATAATACACCCTTTTATATTTAGAAAAAAATCCCAACTGAAAATAACCCTCCAGAACCGAAATGGACTGTATTTAATACAGGCAACTACAATTCAGTCATCCATTTTTACTCGTACCAAAAGCATTTCCCGGCTGGATATACATTCAAAAATGATTATTTTGATAAAAAAAGAAGATATATAGTCCCAGCAAATATTTAGGCACTTTACCCCGTCTTAATTGACCCAAGAGAACCGTTTTTAACCCGTTTTTTTTATACAGTACCGTAAGAAATGGACGAGAGACGCTGTTTTGGAAAAGGGAGAAAAGATGCCCTCCTGTGGACACTTTTTGTCATTACAAGTTTGGAAAAGGGAGAAAAGATGCCCTCCTGTGGACACTTTTTGTCATTACAATTGTTAAAATAAACCCTTTTTATGGCTAAAATACGTTCCCTGGGCTCATTTAAAGTGTTTAAAAATACAGAATAGATTAAATTAAACTCGAGTCATTATATTTCATCATTTAATTACATTTTAGTCATTAATTTAATCCATTTTAATGGTTTTAAGGGCTTTCTATTATTAAATATGCTTGTTTTAGACAGTAGTTATGGTCAGATATAGCCCCAGAACAAGCCAGGATGATATTTTTTTACACAAAATGATAGAAAATACATCCAACCAGAGATATGACCACATACATAGGTAAAATAACCTTCCAGAAACGAACCAGATCTATTATAATACAATCACTATTATAATTGGAAATATTACTGTCTACTGTACCAACCCCTAACAAAAAACATAACCCCTAACAATAACCCAAACCCTAACAGTAAACCCTAACAATAACAATAACCCCTAACAATAACCAAAACCCCTAACAATAACCCCAAACCCTAACAGTAACCCCTAACAGTAACCAAAACCCCTAACAATAACCAAAACCCCTTACAGTAACCCCTAACATTAACCAAAACCCCTAACAATAACCATAACCCCTAACAATAACAGTAACCCCTAACAATAACCAAAACCCCTAACAGTAACCCCTAACAGTAACCATAACCCCCTAACAGTAACCACAACCCCTAACAGTAACCCCTAACAATAACCATAACCCCTAACAATAACACTAACCCTAACAATAACCAAAACCCCTAACAGTAACCCCTAACAATAACTAAAACCCTAACAATAACCAAAACCCCTAACAATAACCCCAAACCCCAACAGTAACCCCTAACAATAACCAAAACCCCTAACAATAACCCCTAACAATAACCATAACCCCTAACAGTAACCCCTAACAATAACAGTAACCCCTAACAATAACAATAACCCCTAACAATAACAGTAACCCCTAACAATAACCCAAACCCCTAACAGTAACCCCTAACAATAACCAAAACCCTAACAATAACCAAAACCCCTAACAGTAACCCCTAACAATAACCACAACCCCTAACAGTAACCCCTAACAATAACCAAAACCCTAACAATAACACTAACCCTAACAATAACCAAAACCCCTAACAGTAACCCCTAACAATAACCACAACCCCTAACAGTAACCCCTAACAATAACCACAACCCCTAACAGTAACCCCTAACAATAACCAAAACCCTAACAATAACACTAACCCTAACAATAACCAAAACCCCTAACAGTAACCCCTAACAATAACCAAAACCCCTAACAGTAACCCCTAACAATAACCACAACCCCTAACAGTAACCCCTAACAATAACCAAAACCCTAACAATAACACTAACCCCTAACAGTAACCCCTAACAATAACCACAACCCCTAACAGTAACCCCTAACAATAACCAAAACCCTAACAATAACACTAACCCTAACAATAACCAAAACCCCTAACAGTAACCCCTAACAATAACCAAAACCCCTAACAGTAACCCCTAACAATAACCACAACCCCTAACAGTAACCCCTAACAATAACCAAAACCCCTAACACTAACCCCTAACAATAACCAAAACCCCTAAGAATAACCCAAACCCTAACAGTAACCCCAAACCCTAACAGTAACCCCTAACATTAACCCAAACCCTAACAGCAACCCCTAACAATAACCAAAACCCCTAACAGTAACCCCAACCCCTAACAATAACCCCAAACCCTAACAGTAACCCCAAACAATAACCATAACCCCTAATATTAACCCAAACCCTAACAGCAACCCCTAACAATAACCAAAACCCCTAACAATAACCCCTAACCATAACCCCAACCCCTGACCTTTGACCTCCTTAGGTCAAAGGTCAAAGGTCAAAGGTCAAAGGTTAGGGGTAGGGTTTTGGTTAGGGTTATGGTTAGGGTTGTGGTTGTGGTTATGGTTATGGTTATGGTTGTGGTTTAGGTTTGGGTTTTGGTTTGGGTTATGGTTATGGTTATGGTTATGGTTATGGTTAAGGTCAAAGGTCAAAGGTCAAAGGTCAAAGGTCAAAGGTCAAAGGTCAAAGGTCAAAGGTCAAAGGTTAGGGGTAGGGTTAGGGTTTGGGTTAGGGTTAGGGTTAGGGGTATGGTTGGGGTTATGGTTAGGGTTATGGTTGGGGTTACGGTTAGGGGTATGTTTGGGGTTAGGGTTGGGGGTATGTTTGGGGTTAGGGTTGGGGTTAGGGTTGGGGTTGGGGTTAGGGTTGGGGTTAGGGTTAGGGGTATGTTTGGGGTTAGGGTTGGGGTTGGGGTTAGGGTTGGGGTTGGGGTTAGGGTTGGGGTTAGGGTTAGGGGTATGTTTGGGGTTAGGGTTGGGGTTAGGGGTATGTTTGGGGTTAGGGTTGGGGTTGGGGTTAGGGTTGGGGTTAGGGGTATGTTTGGGGTTAGGGTTGGGGTTAGGGTTAGGGTTGGGGTTAGGGTTAGGGGTATG
This sequence comes from Stigmatopora nigra, assembly GCF_051989575.1. NCBI lineage: Eukaryota > Metazoa > Chordata > Actinopteri > Syngnathiformes > Syngnathidae > Stigmatopora > Stigmatopora nigra. Next base: position 96,719 of record NW_027551620.1, read on the forward strand.
TTTGGGGTTAGGGTTGGGGTTAGGGGTATGTTTGCGGTTAGGGTTGGGGTTGGGGTTAGGGTTGGGGTTAGGGGTATGTTTGGGGTTAGGGTTGGGGTTAGGGTTAGGGTTGGGGTTAGGGTTAGGGGTATGTTTGGGGTTAGGGTTAGGGGTATGTTTGGGGTTAGGGTTGGGGTTAGGGGTATGTTTGGGGTTAGGGTTGGGGTTGGGGTTAGGGTTGGGGTTAGGGGTATGTTTGGGGTTAGGGTTGGGGTTGGGGTTAGGGGTATGTTTGGGGTTAGGGGTATGTTTGGGGTTGGGGTTAGGGTTAGGGGTATGTTTGGGGTTAGGGTTGGGGTTAGGGTTAGGGTTGGGGTTAGGGGTATGTTTGGGGTTAGGGTTGGGGTTAGGGTTTGGGTTAGGGTTAGGGGTATGGTTGGGGTTAGGGTTGGGGTTAGGGGTATGTTTGGGGTTAGGGTTGGGGGTATGTATGGGGTTGGGGTTATGGTTAGGGTTATGTTTGGGGTTAGGGGTATGTTTGGGGTTAGGGGTATGTTTGGGGTTAGGGTTGGGGGTATGTTTGGGGTTGGGGTTATGGTTAGGGTTATGTTTGGGGTTAGGGTTGGGGTTGGGGTTAGGGTTAGGGGTATTTTTGGGGTTGGGGTTATGGTTAGGGTTATGTTTGGGGTTAGGGTTGGGGTTGGGGTTAGGGGTATGTTTGGGGTTAGGGGTATGTTTGGGGTTAGGGGTATGTTTGGGGTTAGGGTTGGGGGTATTTTTGGGGTTGGGGTTATGGTTAGGGTTATGTTTGGGGTTAGGGTTGGGGTTGGGGTTAGGGTTAGGGGTATGTTTGGGGTTAGGGGTATGTTTGGGGTTGGGGTTATGGTTAGGGGTTAGGGTTTTTGTTAGGGGTTAGGGTTTATGTGAGGGGTTAGTGTTATTGTTAGGGGTTAGGGTTTATGTTAGGGTTTTTGTTAGGGGTTAGGGTTTATGTTAGGGTTTTTGTTAGGGGTTAGGGTTTATGTAAGGGGTTAGGGTTTATGTTAGGGTTTTTGTTAGGGGTTAGGGTTTATGTGAGGGGTTAGGGTTTTTGTTGGGGGTTAGTGTTATTGTTAGGGTTTATGTGAGGGGTTAGGGTTTATGTGAGGGGTTAGTGTTATTGTTAGGGTTTATGCGAGGGGTTAGTGTTATTGTTAGGGTTTATGTGAGGGGTTAGGGTTTATGTGAGGGGTTAGTGTTATTGTTAGGGTTTATGCGAGGGGTTAGTGTTATTGTTAGGGTTTATGTGAGGGGTTAGGGTTTATGTGAGGGGTTAGTGTTATTGTTAGGGTTTATGCGAGGGGTTAGTGTTATTGTTAGGGGTTACTGTTAGGGTTTGGGGTTATTGTTAGGGTTTGGGGTTATTGTTAGGGTTTATGCGAGGGGTTAGTGTTATTGTTAGGGTTTATGTGAGGGGTTAGGGTTTATGTGAGGGGTTAGTGTTATTGTTAGGGTTTATGCGAGGGGTTAGTGTTATTGTTAGGGTTTATGCGAGGGGTTAGTGTTGTTTTTAGGGTTTATGCGAGGGGTTAGTGTTATTTTTAGGGTTTATGCGAGGGGTTAGGGTTTATGTGAGGGGTTAGTGTTATTGTTAGGGTTTATGCGAGGGGTTAGTGTTATTTTTAGGGTTTATGCGAGGGGTTAGGGTTTATGTGAGGGGTTAGTGTTATTGTTAGGGGTTAGGGGTTTATGTTATGGAGTGCATTTTCCACGGGGAGGGAAGCTGGAGAATAAAAAGAATAACAAAAATAAGCACATTTTCCCTATGTGTTACAACCTGAAATGTGCTCATTTTCGCCGTCTTGCGGACACATTTAAGTACTGCAATCTATTTGAGAAACAGTCAAAAACTCAAGCATGCAATCATTTAAAATAACCATATCCAAATAGATCAAGCCCTCTGCTTTCTTTATTCTCTGGAGAGCCCCCCCTGCACACTGGAGAGCGCCGCAGCACATTGGAGAGCGACCCAGCACATTGGAGAGCGCACCAGCACCACGGAGAGCTCCACAGGCAGCTGGAGAGCTCCAGCTCCTGTTGTTTTGATAAAAATACTGTTATATGGCTGTTTTTTAATGTATTTCGCCCCTGAGAGTGCTTTTTTCCCGGGAGGCATGTGGAGATGACACTACATTTGAACAAAATTGATAAAATAAACAAGTAAAATGGAAAAAAATCGAAATAAAAAAAGTGTTTTTCATCCAAGTGTGGAGCACATTACATCCAGAACGGGCAAGCACAATAAAGTGACCCATCTCTGGAGGAATGAACTCAATACTTGGATGAAAAACGCTATTTATCATGGAAGATATTAGTACCAGGGAAAAAAAAGAACCAGGGGAAAAAAGAAACCAGCATGGAAGAAATTAGTACCAGCAATGAGGGAATTAAATAAACAGATATATAAATGAAATGGAAAAAATTCGAAATAAAAAAGCGTTTTTCATCCAAGTATGGAGCTCATCACATCCAGAGAGCAGACCACCATACAGTGGCCCCACTCTGGAGGTAATGAGCTCCACACTTGGATGAAAAACGCTTTATTCCATGGAAGAAAAAAAGAACCAGGGAAAATAAGAACCAGCATGGAAGAAATGGTATAAAAAAGTAAAATGGAAAAATGTCGAAATAAAAAAGCGTTTTTCATCCAAGTATGGAGCTCATAACCTCCAGAGAGGGGACCACCACGCAGCGGTCACACTCTGGAGGTAATGAGCTCCACACTTGGATGAAAAACGCTTTATTCCATGGAGGTGGGGAAAAAGAAAACCAGGGTGAAAAAAAGATCCTGCATGGAGGAAAATAAGAACCAGCCTGGAGGTCGAGAAAGAACCAGCATGGAGGAAAATAAGAACCAGCCTGGAGGTCGAGAAAGAACCAGCATGGAGGAAAATAAGAACCAGCCTGGAGGAAAATAAGAACCAGCCTGGAGGTCGAGAAAGAACCAGCATGGAGGAAAATAAGAACCAGCCTGGAGGTCATCATCCTCCAGCATGGAGGAAAATAAGAACCAGCCTGGAGCTCAAGAGAACCAGCATGGAGGAAAATGAGAACCGCAGCGGCGGGGATAGGGGCTCCAGGCATCCCCTACCAACAACCACAACCGGTCCCCCAACCTCAACCGGTTCCCCTAACTGCAACCGGGACCCATAACAGGCACCCCCAACCGCAACCACAACCGGGAACCATAACAGGGACCCCTAACCACAACCGCAACCGCAACCCAAACCCAAACCCAAACCCAAACCCAAGCCCAGCAGTGTG
>NW_027551620.1:105000-110000 GCF_051989575.1 Stigmatopora nigra
CGCGGGAGGCCCCCGGCCTCACGACCGAGGTAACCCCATGGTGCCCGAGCCGCGCTCCTTACGCCATCGTCGCCAGCAACCCTCCCGGCCGAACCTGAGCCGGTCGCGGTGCACCGTGCGGGGGAAATGCGCCCGGCGGGCGACGCCTACTTGACCGGGGGCGATGGTCCGCCTCGACGGAAGGAGCGGACGAACCCGGGGGAACGCCCGAACCAAAACCGCCGGGAAGATCCACCGCGAGGACCGCCGGACTACGTCGTACACCTGGCCACCGCCGGGTTGAATCCCCCACACGGACTGCGTGGTCCCCATCCGTTTACCTCTCAGCGGTTTCACGCCCTGTTGAACTCTCTCTTCAAAGTTCTTTTCAACTTTCCCTTACGGTACTTGTTGACTATCGGTCTCGTGCCTGTATTTAGCCTTAGATGGAGTTTACCACCTGCTTTGGGCTGCATTCACAAACAACCCGACTCCGGAAAGGTACCATCTCGGGCGACCCGTGAACCGCTACCGGCCTCACACCGTCCACGGGATTGAGCCTCCATCAGAAGGACTCAGGCCCTTCGGGGCGCAAAGTGAGTGGTACCTTTCTTACGCCACATTTCCACTGCCTGCCAGGGGCAGCGGATTCAGCGCTGGGCTTTTCCCGCTTCGCTCGCCGCTACTAGGGGAATCCTAGTTAGTTTCTTTTCCTCCGCTTAGTAATATGCTTAAATTCAGCGGGTAGCCCCGTCTGATCTGAGGTCGGAACCATAAAAGCCGCGGTTCGATCGATTGAGATTCGGGGAGGAGATCCTTTTATTTCATTTTTTCGGTTATCGCCCTGCCGACGCGGGTGTCCGCGCACCACGCGCCGGCGCCTTCGGTCCGTGTTGTTTTTGCCTCGGATCCAGTCCATTTTGCGGAGGGACACTCACGGGTCGGTGGTTACTATCCAAATGACCGCCTCGTGACCGCGGACTGTGAGGTCTTTGTGGATCTCAACGACATGCCTCGCTCACATATGCATGTTCCCCGAAATCTCGCTCTCTCGACCACTTCTCTGTACGGGCATGGACGAGCCCCGTATCTGGCTTTACTTAGGGGGTCGGGGTGCGTGCTGGCATAACACTTTCCCCGATCTTGCATCCCCAGTCGCGGGCCACGCCGCGGAACGGTGCCGCCCCTCACCGCCGCGGTCGGGCCCGATTGAATGTCAGGCGACGCTCAGACAGACGTGGCCCCGGGAGGGACCCGGGGCCGCGAGTTGCGTTCAAAGTGTCGATGATCAATGTGTCCTGCAATTCACATTAATTCTCGCAGCTAGCTGCGTTCTTCATCGACGCACGAGCCGAGTGATCCACCGCTGAGAGTTGTCTACAGGTGCCTCCCGACATCTCCAGGCGGCCGCCCGGGTCAGCCCCCCGCTGCCCGGCCACCCATGTAGAGCAGTGATGCCCGGAGACACCTTTCAAGATCGCAACACCTGAGTTGGCAAAGCATCGGAAGGTCTATTGCTCCCAAGGCGGGCACGGTTTATCCACCCCTGATTTGGCTGAGTTAGGCGGTGGGGCCTAGGGTCGATCAAGAGCTCCCCCCATCCTAGGTTCATCCCGACTTGGGTAAAGTGGGGCCCAAGGGGTGAGCGTTGAGATGTCGCCGAAGGCCAGGTAATGGGACCGGTGATCCGGCGTAACTACTGTCCTCGGAGGAATGCGGTGACGTAGCACCGTGAGTCACCCGCGGCTCCTCAAGGAAGCGGCTCTGAGGCTTTTCCCACGGCTCCCGAACCCCAGAACACTCCGAGCGTAGCACAAGACCGGGCCGGGTGGCAACCCATATACCCCCGTTTTGTTGGCACGCGCCAGACGAGCAAAAGCGGAACCGGGTACCTTGTCCGTGGTGGTCGCCGTAATGGATCCGGGCTCGACCACCGTCCATCGAATCGATCTTCCCGAACCTTCATCGCATCAGAGACGGGCAACGTGCACCCCTTTACGTTGACTATAGCGGTTACAGTAAACTGTAACCATTCCGGCCTCGGCGGTGCGGGACCATTGTTTCTCGGGCCCCGACACGTCTATAAGTGCCATCTACATGAGCCTTCGAAAGTCCGGTCCGGGCGAGAGGGAGGGATTCGGCGCCCGACTACCCTAAGAGGCGGAACGCCGCTGCCGGAGACTAGCCCGGGGACGCACGCGCGGACTGCCATGCCCGTGCTCTTGCGCGTCAACCCAGAGAGAGAATCGACAGGGACGGATACCTCCGGGGCCGGCCCTAGGCCCAACCCCCTCTCGTTATGCCTCACGTCAATACGTGCGATCGCCCTGTACCTTGTCACGCGATCGATTCGGTTATTTGCCAACCTTCCTTCACTCCTTCCTTTCGTGGCAGGGAGACGTGCACAGTGCATCTACCGATAGCCGCAAGCAGCCCGGTGACACGACGAGAAAACTGTGGGAACGGCCGGCGGCACCTGCGTGCAACCGTAACAAACCGAGAAGAAGCACAGTTTCTCGTGACGGGGGTTTTTCGCAAAACAAAACAAAGAACTCCCGACACCTCCAGGCGATGACGTAACCCGTGAGTCACCCGCGGCTCCTCAAGGAAGCGGCTCTGAGGCTTTTCCCACGGGCCTGAACCACCCAGAGGCACCAAAGAGGTCGTAGAGATTGTGTACTCCATCCCCCTAGAATAGGCACTTATCTCACAAGCCCCGGCGATGCCAACCCGAACCAACAAGGAAAGTCAGGGCCCTTTTACGGCGCAACTTTTTGTGGCGCTCGATTTGTCAAGGCGGGGGTAAATCGAGTCTTTAAACCAGCGTACAACCACCAGAGGCCTTCATAGTGGCGTACAGGTACCGGGCACCTGACTCCCTTCTTATTACCGGAATAATCCCACACGGGAAGCTTTTTTGTCGCAGACTGTGGAGGGGTTCCCAACCTGGTCCCAACATGATCTGTTTTCATTTTCATTCACGCATCGGTTCTTTACGTGATTTCCAAGCATTTCATCTCGTAACACATGTCCACCATCATTAACACATGTCCGTTACCGTCACATCACATCTTGCCCTGTACTATCGGCTCTTTTCTGGCCCCTGTGGCTCCATATGTCCGGTGCTTCACCAAGTACCATGTCTCATTTTTGTTGTCCTCCAAGAATCGGCTTTGTCCCAAAGGCTATGGTATTTGGCATATCGTTATATTTCCTCCGGCAATGGCTCGGCTGGTGGTTAGGTTTCCATGTGTGCCCTCCGTCCACATGCGCCCTTTTTGGGAAAAAAAACCGGACTATGGCAGGTCTTTAGTTCAGGTTTGTATCCCACCCCGTGGCTTAGGGATTCTCGTCAACCATCGGTGTCATTTGGCAAAATTTTAGAACTCTCCATATTCGTCAGTATTGTCCTCATTTCCATCGATGAACTCATGGTCATTTCGTTTCCATTTTGTCCTCTTTTTGTCCTCCACATGAACTCGAATGGTGAAATCGTTGCCTTTTTCCCTTGAACTCTTTTTTCTCGCCCGAACCGACACGAGGGTTTTCATGCTTGGGTCGACGGTGCAGATCCCCACCGGGCGGATGCAGATAAGGTGACGATGGTCAGTCCTGACGCGGAGGGGCCTTGGACGAGTGGGGTCTACCACCCGCAGTACCTTAGCCTCCGGCCAATCACCGGTCGCACGCACCAGTCCTCACCGTTATCCAGCTTCGAACGCACTCTCTTCTCTCGGCGTCTCGCCGACCCAGCTATCCCAAACCGACGCGCGGTTGTGTGGAACGTGAACGAGACGACCGCTGAACAAACTCAGCCGGGCGGATGCAGAGACAGTGACGATGGTCAGTCCTGACGCGGAGGGGCCTTGGACGAGTGGGGTCTACCACCCGCAGTACCTTAGCCTCCGGCCAATCACCGGTCGCACGCACCGTGTCCTCACCGTTATCCGTGACCTCGAATGAGTCAGACGCATCGCTCTTGTTGTCACGGCTCTCCAATTGGCCAGAGCGAGACGAAACGCGCTCGCGGGGGACCGTCCGGTTGCAGTGACAGCACGATGGTCAGCCCTGACGCGGAGGGGCCTTGGACGAGTGGGGTCTACCACCCGCAGTACCTTAGCCTCCGGCCAATCGCCGATCGCACGCGCCAGAAACCTCTCCGTTGTTCAGTCCACGAGCTCGCACGAGCCATCCCTCCACACGACTATACCCTGCCGACAGAAGACACGGGCGAGACGACCGCCACATTACATACTAGGCCGAGGCGGATGCAGATAAAGTGACGATGGTCAGTCCTGACGCGGAGGGGCCTTGGACGAGTGGGGTCTACCACCCGCAGTACCTTAGCCTCCGGCCAATCACCGGTCGCACGCACTATGTCCTCACCGTTATCCCGGCTTTCGTTATGCTGCGCACGTTCAGTTCCACTGCCCCCGTTGTCTTTAGCGTGACGTGGTCATACGTGCCAAGCCGCACCCACGCGACCGAGGCGGATGCAGATAAAGTACGATGGTCAGTCCTGACGCGGAGGGGCCTTGGACGAGTGGGGTCTACCACCCGCAGTACCTTAGCCTCCGGCCAATCACCGGTCGCACGCACTATGTCCTCACCGTTATCCCGGCTTTGCAAGCACTATACCCTGGCCCGTCTTGTCGCACTGCTCTTTAAGAGAGCGAGACGACCGCACGGACCGTGACCGTCCGGTTGCAGTGACAGCGACGATGGTCAGCCCTGACGCGGAGGGGCCTTGGACGAGTGGGGTCCACCACCCGCAGTACCTTAGCCTCCGGCCAATCGCCGATCGCACGCGCCAGAAACCTCTCCGTTGTTCGGTACACGGCTCGAACAGCCGACCCTCACACTTTCACTATACCTCTTTGACCGAGAACGCCCACTCGCACGCACGAGCCCCGGAGCGGATGCAGTGACAGTGACGATGGTCAGCCCTGACGCGGAGGGGCCTTGGACGAGTGGGGTCCACCACCCGCAGTACCTTAGCCTCCGGTCAATCGCCGGTCGCA
>NW_027551620.1:115000-160000 GCF_051989575.1 Stigmatopora nigra
GTGACGATGGTCCTCGTTGACAAGGGAGGGGCCTTGGACGATGGGGACTAACCACCGCAGTACCTTAGCCTCCGCGCAACGGAGGGTCGCACGCACCAGAAACCTCACCATTATTCAGCCGCCTTGTAAGCACTCGCACCGACGCCCGTCCGGATGCAGTGAAGGTGACGATGGTCCTCATTGACTTGGGAGGGGCCTTGGACGATGGGGACTTACCACCGCAGTACCTTAGCCTCCGGACAACGCAGGGTCGCACGCACCAAAACCTCACCGTTATTCAGGCCTTGTCAGCACTCCGCAAACGCCACCGTCCGGATGCAGAAGAGGCGACGATGGTCCTCAGTGACTTGGGAGGGGCCTTAAAAGCACCTTAGCCTCCGGACACCGCAGGGTCGCACGCGCCAAGTCCTCACCGTTGTTCAGTTTTGTAAGCGCTAGCATACCTCATTCACGCACTAGAGAAGATTTTGTCTTTTGGCCCTTGGATGAAACCCGCAAAGCCGGAGAGACCCCACGCACGAGGCGCGGCCCTCCGAAGGCGAGTCGACCTGAGCCTATCGGTCAGCACACCATTTTTGTTTCGGGCAGGTGAACACCCTTAAACACCATTTATAGGCTGGTGCCGACCCCCTAGCTCACAGTTTTTGTCTTTGCTCCTCATTTTCTCTTTCCATGCAACGTCCTTTGTCATAAAGGTATCTCCGGTACATGGTTTTTCTACGTCCATACCGCCCTGTCTTTGGCATGGACGCAGACACCATTTTTGGGCTGGTGCCGACCCCCTAGCTCACAGACCTGTGTTCGTGTCTTCAGTCCTCTTTATCTTTCCATGTACCGGTTCTTGATTAAAATGATTTTTCGGTTGCATGTCCGCCCCTTTGCCCGGTTCTTCCAACTTGCATGGAAGAGATATGACCATACCGCCGGGACTTTGGTATGGAAATGCCTGGTTCTTCCGTAGAAGAGTTTTCTATGTTCTGGCTCCAGGACTTTGCCAAGAACACTCACGACGGTCTGCGGCGCCTGGTTCTTCCGTAGAAGAGTTTTATATGTACATGCTCCAGGACTTTTGCATGTACACACCATTTTTAGGCTGGTGCCGACCCCCTAGCTCACAGTTTGTGTCTTCGCTCCTCATTTTCTCTTTCCATGCACCGTCCTTTGTCATAAAGGTATCTCCGGTACATGGTTTTTCTACGTCCATACCGCCCTGTCTTTGGCATGGACGCAGACACCATTTTTGGGCTGGTGCCGACCCCCTAGCTCACAGACCTGTGTTCGTGTCTTCAGACCTTATTTTCTCTTTCCATGTACCGGTTCTTGATTAAAATGATTTTTCGGTTGCATGTCCGCCCCTTTGCCCGGTTCTTCCAACTTGCATGGAAGAGATATGACCATACCGCCGGGACTTTGGTATGGAAATGCCTGGTTCTTCCGTAGAAGAGTTTTCTATGTTCTGGCTCCAGGTCTTTGCCAAGAACACTCACGACGGTCTCCGGCGCCTGGTTCTTCCGTAGAAGAGTTTTATATGTACATGCTCCAGGACTTTTGCACGTACACTCACGACTTTCTGCCACTGGCCCGGTTCTTCCAACTTTCGTGGAAGATTTTTGGATGTCCATACCACCAGGCATATGTCATGGACACCCACGAATTCTCTCTGGTGTGGATCTCTGGAGCTCTGGAGCTTCGGTCCTCCGGCCCTCTGGATCTTTTGCCTGGTTCTTCCGTAGAAGAGTTTTCTATGTTCTGGCTCCAGGTCTTTGCCAAGAACACTCACGACGGTCTCCGGCGCCTGGTTCTTCCGTAGAAGAGTTTTATATGTACATGCTCCAGGACTTTTGCACGTACACTCACGACTTTCTGCCACTGGCCCGGTTCTTCCAACTTTCGTGGAAGATTTTTGGATGTCCATACCACCAGGCATATGTCATGGACACCCACGAATTCTCTCTGGTGTGGATCTCTGGAGCTCTGGAGCTTCGGTCCTCCGGCCCTCTGGATCTTTTGCCTGGTTCTTCCGTAGAAGAGTTTTCTATGTTCTGGCTCCAGGTCTTTGCCAAGAACACTCACGACGGTCTCCGGCGCCTGGTTCTTCCGTAGAAGAGTTTTATATGTACATGCTCCAGGACTTTTGCACGTACACTCACGACTTTCTGCCACTGGCCCGGTTCTTCCAACTTTCGTGGAAGATTTTTGGATGTCCATACCACCAGGCATATGTCATGGACACCCACGAATTCTCTCTGGTGTGGATCTCTGGAGCTCTGGAGCTTCGGTCCTCCGGCCCTCTGGATCTTTTGCCTGGTTCTTCCGTAGAAGAGTTTTCTATGTTCTGGCTCCAGGTCTTTGCCAAGAACACTCACGACGGTCTGCCCTCGCCTGGTTCTTCCAACTTCCGTGGAAGATTTTTGGATGTCCATACCACCAGGCATAAGTCATGGACACCCTGAGTCTCGTTCATGTGTGGATCTCTGGAGCTCTGGAGCTGCGGTCCTCCGGCCCTCTGGATCTTTTGCCTGGTTCTTCCGTAGAAGAGTTTTCTATGTTCTGGCTCCAGGTCTTTGCCAAGAACACTCACGACGGTCTGCCCTCGCCTGGTTCTTCCAACTTCCGTGGAAGATTTATGGATGTCCATACCACCAGGCATAAGTCATGGACACCCTGAATCTCGTTCGTGTGTGGATCTCTGGAGCTCTGGAGCTTCGGTCCTCCGGCCCTCTGGATCTTTTGCCTGGTTCTTCCGTAGAAGAGTTTTCTATGTTCTGGCTCCAGGTCTTTGCCAAGAACACTCACGACGGTCTGCCCTCGCCTGGTTCTTCCAACTTCCGTGGAAGATTTTTGGATGTCCATACCACCAGGCATAAGTCATGGACACCCACGAATTCTCTCTAGTGTGGATCTCTGGAGCTCTGGAGCTTCGGTCCTCCGGCCCTCTGGATCTTTTGCCTGGTTCTTCCGTAGAAGAGTTTTATATGTTCTGGCTCCAGGACTTTGCCAAGAACACTCACGACGGTCTGCCCTCGCCTGGTTCTTCCAACTTCCGTGGAAGATTTTTGGATGTCCATACCACCAGGCATAAGTCATGGACACCCTGAGTCTCGTTCGTGTGTGGATCTCTGGAGCTCTGGAGCTCCCGGACACTCCTGGATCTATGGAGCTCCGGTCCTCCGGCCCTCTGGATCTCTGGAGCTCTGGAGCTCTGGAGCTCTGGAGGTCAGGCCCAAACCTCCAGGATTTTGGAAGGGCCTTTTTCATATTGCCAAGCCGAGTGTGACACCTTTTTCGGCCTGTTTCAGTCCCTCAGGACGGTCTCTCTGGTTCTTTTCACTCCCGAAAATTTTTCTAAGTCCAGCCACACTTAGAAAAAATTCGCTTCAATTCGGGAGAACCAGGGGGACAAGGGGCATTGCAAAAGTACTGTGCCCGAATGTGAGCTCCTTCCGTCGGCCTACTGGGGAGAGAGGGGTCGGTCTTAGGCCTGGAGCTCACATTCAAAATTTTCCTCTCCCTATAATCTTGCCGAAGGCTTTTTGCAGACCACCGGAAATTGCGGGAGTAGGCAAATCATATCCTAGGGGTATTGGTAGACCCAAATCAGATGCCTTGGTAGACCCAAATGAGAAGCCCTGGTAGACCTAAAAAATCGAAAAAACGACTATGTCCGACAGGACTTAGTCGTTTTTTCAGAAATTTTCTGAAAAAACGACTAAGTCCTGTCGGACATAGTCATTTTTTCACACTTTTTCGGACTTAGAAAATTTTTTGGACTTAGAAAATTTTTGAGAAGCTCAAAAAAACGACTAAGTCCCGTTGGACATAGTCATTTTTTCGGACTTTTTCTCAAAAAAATGACAGAGTCCTGTCGGACATAGTCATTTTTTCACACTTTTTCCAAAAAAATGACAGAGTCCGTTTTTTTGGACTTAGAATTTTTTTTGGACTTAGAAATTTTTTGAGAACCAGGGCTTTTCACCGGGACTTTTGCCAGTTTGTATCCGAAGGCAGCGCTCCTTCGGACACTTTTCCTGTGACACACCGCTGTTGGACATAGTCATTTTTTCAGACATTTTTGAGAACCAGGATTTTCACCGGGACATTGTCCCATTTGTATCCGAAGGCAGCGCTCCTTCGGATACTTTTTCTCTCAGCCCCCGCTGAAAGACATAGTCGTTTTTTCCAAGATTTTTGGACTTAGAATTTTTTTTGGACTTAGAAAAATTTTCGGACTTAGAAAATTTTTGAGAACCAGAGCTTTTCACCGGGACATCTGCCCGTTTGTGTCCGAAGGCAGCGCTCCTTCGGACACTTTTCCTGTGACACACCGCTGTTGGACATAGTCATTTTTTCAGACATTTTTGAGAACCAGGATTTTCACCGGGACATTGTCCCATTTGTATCCGAAGGCAGCGCTCCTTCGGATACTTTTTCTCTCAGCCCCCGCTGAAAGACATAGTCGTTTTTTCCAAGATTTTTGGACTTAGAATTTTTTTTGGACTTAGAAAATTTTTTGGACTTAGAAAATTTTTGAGAACCAGAGCTTTTCACCGGGACATCTGCCCGTTTGTGTCCGAAGGCAGCGCTCCTTCGGACACTTTTGCTTTGACACACCGCTGTTGGACATAGTCATTTTTTCAGACATTTTTGAGAACCAGGATTTTCACCGGGACATCTGCCCGTTTGTATCCGAAGGCAGCGCTCCTTCGGATACTTTTTCTCTCAGCCCCCGCTGAAAGACATAGTCGTTTTTTCCAAGATTTTTGGACTTAGAATTTTTTTTGGACTTAGAAAATTTTTTGGACTTAGAAAATTTTTGAGAACCAGAGCTTTTCACCGGGACATCTGCCCGTTTGTGTCCGAAGGCAGCGCTCCTTCGGACACTTTTGCTTTGACACACCGCTGTTGGACATAGTCATTTTTTCAGACATTTTTGAGAACCAGGATTTTCACCGGGACATCTGCCCGTTTGTATCCGAAGGCAGCGCTCCTTCGGATACTTTTTCTCTCAGCCCCCGCTGAAAGACATAGTCGTTTTTTCCAAGATTTTTGGACTTAGAATTTTTTTTGGACTTAGAAAATTTTTTGGACTTAGAAAATTTTTGAGAACCAGAGCTTTTCACCGGGACATCTGCCCGTTTGTGTCCGAAGGCAGCGCTCCTTCGGACACTTTTGCTTTGACACACCGCTGTTGGACATAGTCATTTTTTCAGACATTTTTGAGAACCAGGATTTTCACCGGGACATCTGCCCGTTTGTATCCGAAGGCAGCGCTCCTTCGGATACTTTTTCTCTCAGCCCCCGCTGAAAGACATAGTCGTTTTTTCCAAGATTTTTGGACTTAGAATTTTTTTTGGACTTAGAAAATTTTTTGGACTTAGAAAATTTTTGAGAACCAGAGCTTTTCACCGGGACATCTGCCCGTTTGTGTCCGAAGGCAGCGCTCCTTCGGACACTTTTGCTTTGACACACCGCTGTTGGACATAGTCATTTTTTCAGACATTTTTGAGAACCAGGATTTTCACCGGGACATTGTCCCATTTGTATCCGAAGGCAGCGCTCCTTCGGACACTTTTTCTCTCAGCCCCCGCTGAAAGACATAGTCGTTTTTTCCAAGATTTTTGGACTTAGAATTTTTTTTGGACTTAGAAAAATTTTCGGACTTAGAAAATTTTTGAGAACCAGAGCTTTTCACCGGGACATCTGCCCGTTTGTGTCCGAAGACCTCGCTTCTTCGGACACTTTTCCTTTGACACACCGCTGTTGGACATAGTCATTTTTTCAGACATTTTTCGAAGAACCAGGATTTTTCACCGGGACATCTGCCCGTTTGTATCCGAAGGCAGCGCTCCTTCGGATACTTTTTCTCTCAGCCCCCGCTGAAAGACATAGTCGTTTTTTCCAAGATTTTTGGACTTAGAAAATTTTTTGGACTTAGAAAATTTTTGAGAACCAGGAAATTGTCTGGCTCCCTGGAGCTCCGGCCCTCGTGGTTCTCTGGAGCTCCAGCTTTCCTGGTTCTCTGGAGCTCCAGCCCTCCTGGCTCTATGGAGCTCCGGTCCTCCGGCCCTCTGGATCTCTGGAGCTCCGGTACTCCGGAGCTCCGGCCCTCTGGATCTCTGGAGCTCCGGTACTCCGGAGCTCCGGCCCTCATGGATCTCTGGAGCTCCGGTACTCCGGAGCTTCGGCCCTCATGGATCTCTGGAGCTATTGCCCTCCGGAGCTCCGGTCCTCTTGGATCTCTGGTTCTATGGAGCTCCGGTCCTCCGGCCCTCCGGAGCTCCGGTCCTCCGGCCCACTGGATCTCTGGAGCTCCGGCCTTCCAAAAAAATTCTAAGTCCAAAAGTTGGACTTAGAAAAATTTTTGGACTTAGAAAAATTTTCGGACTTAGAAAATTTTTGAGAACCAGAGCTTTTCACCGGGACATTTGCCCGTTTGTATCCGAAGGCAGCGCTCCTTCGGACACTTTTTCTCTCAGCCCCCGCTGAAAGACATAGCCATTTTTTCGCCCATTTTTTTCCAAAGATTTTCACTTTGAAAAATTCATTAAAATTCAACCGAACCACCTAGGACCGGGGCACTTCGTGAGAAGGATGCCCGAATGTGAGCCTTTTGGATCCCATACCGGCAGAGGACAGGCTCGGCCCGACGCCTGGAGCTCACATTCAAATTTTTCCTCTCCCTATATACTTGCCGAAGGCTTTTTGCAGACCACCGGAAATTGCAGGAGTGGGTGATTTATATGGGTCATGTCTTTCGATCCTTTTCTCCTTCAATGTACCGGTTCTATGGAGCTTCCCTGGAATATGGTTAAAATTGCAGCTCCGAGCTCCATATATTTTTCGAGTTATGGAGCTTTTTGTCGAAAAAGTTGAAAAATTTTCTAAGTCCAAAAAATTTTCTAAGTCCAAAAGTTGGACTTAGAAAATTTTTTGGACTTAGAAAATTTTTGAGAACCAGGAAAGCTCCGGGGCTCCGGGGCTCCGGAGCTCCGGAGCTCCGGTCCTCTGGAGCTCCGGCGCTCCGGAGCTCTGGAGCTCCGGAGCTCCGGAGCTCCGGTCCTCTGGAGCTCCGGGGCTCCGGGGCTCCGGTTCTCTGGAGCTCCGGAGCTCCGGTCCTCTGGAGCTCCGGAGCTCCGGAGCTCCGGTCCTCTGGAGCTCCGGAGCTCCGGTCCTCTGGAGCTCCGGAGCTCCGGTCCTCTGGAGCTCCGGAGCTCCGGTCCTCTGGAGCTCCGGAGCTCCGGAGCTCCGGTCCTCTGGAGCTCCGGAGCTCCGAAAATTTTCTAAGTCCAAAAGTTGGACTTAGAAAATTTTTTGGACTTAGAAAATTTTTGAGAACCAGGAAAGCTCCGGGGCTCCGGGGCTCCGGGGCTCCGGGGCTCTGGAGCTCCGGGGCTCCGGGGCTCCGGGGCTCTGGAGCTCCGGAGCTCCGGTCCTCTGGAGCTCCGGTTCTCTGGAGCTCCGGAGCTCCGGAGCTCCGGTCCTCTGGAGCTCCGAAAATTTTCTAAGTCCAAAAGTTGGACTTAGAAAATTTTTTGAGAACCAGGAAAGCTCCGGAGCTCCGGAGCTCCGGAGCTCCGGTCCTCTGGAGCTCCGGAGCTCCGGAGCTCTGGGGCTCCGGAGCTCTGGGGCTCCGGAGCTCCGGTTCTCTGGAGCTCTGGAGCTCCGGAGCTCCGGTCCCCTGGAGCTCCGGAGCTCCGGTTCTCTGGAGCTCCGGAGCTCCGGTTCTACTGGTTGTCCGGAGCTCCGGAGCACCGGAGCTCCGGTCCTCTGGAGCTCCGAAAATTTTCTAAGTCCAAAAGTTGGACTTAGAAAAATTTTTGAGAACCAGGAAAGCTCCGGAGCTCCGGAGCTCCGGTCCTCTGGAGCTCCGGAGCTCCGGAGCTCTGGAGCTCCGGAGCTCCGGTCCTCTGGAGCTCCGGAGCTCCGGTCCTCTGGAGCTCCGGAGCTCCGGTCCTCTGGAGCTCCGGAGCTCCGGAGCTCCGGTCCTCTGGAGCTCCGGAGCTCCGAAAATTTTCTAAGTCCAAAAGTTGGACTTAGAAAATTTTTTGGACTTAGAAAATTTTTGAGAACCAGGAAAGCTCCGGAGCTCCGGAGCTCCGGTCCTCTGGAGCTCCGGAGCTCCGGAGCTCCGGTCCTCTGGAGCTCCGGTCCTCTGGAGCTCCGGAGCTCCGGAGCTCCGGAGCTCCGAAAATTTTCTAAGTCCAAAAGTTGGACTTAGAAAAATTTTTGGACTTAGAAAAATTTTTGAGAACCAGGAAAGCTCCGGGGCTCCGGAGCTCCGGTCCTCTGGAGCTCCGGAGCTCCGGAGCTCCGGTCCTCTGGAGCTCCGGAGCTCCGGGGCTCTGGAGCTCCGGAGCTCCGGAGCTCTGGAGCTCCGGTCCTCTGGAGCTCCGGAGCTCCGGAGCTCCGGAGCTCCGGAGCTCCGAAAATTTTCTAAGTCCAAAAGTTGGACTTAGAAAAATTTTTGAGAACCAGGAAAGCTCCGGAGCTCCGGAGCTCCGGTCCTCTGGAGCTCCGGAGCTCCGGTCCTCTGGAGCTCCGGAGCTCCGGAGCTCCGGTTCTCTGGAGCTCTGGAGCTCTGGAGCTCCGGTCCTCTGGAGCTCCGGAGCTCCGGTCCTCTGGAGCTCCGGAGCTCCGGAGCTCCGGAGCTCCGGTTCTCTGGAGCTCTGGAGCTCCGGAGCTCCGGAGCTCCGGTCCTCTGGCGCTCCGGAGCTCCGGAGCTCCGGTTCTCTGGAGCTCCGGAGCTCCGGAGCTCCGGCCCTCTGGAGCTCTGGAGCTCCGGAGCTCCGGAGCTCCGGAGCTCCGGAGCTCCGAAAATTTTCTAAGTCCAAAAGTTGGACTTAGAAAAATTTTTGGACTTAGAAAAATTTTTGGACTTAGAAAAATTTTCGGACTTAGAAAATTTTTGAGAACCAGGATTTTCACCGGGACATTTGCCCGTTTGTATCCGAAGGCAGCGCTCCTTCGGACACTTTTTCTCTCAGCCCCCGCTGAAAGACATAGCCATTTTTTCGCCCATTTTTTTTTCAAAGTTTTTCACTTTGAAAAATTCATATAAATTCAACCGAACCACCTAGGACCGGGGCACTTCGTGAGAAGGATGCCCGAATGTGAACCTTTTGGATCCCATACCGGCAGAGGACAGGCTCGGCCCGACGCCTGGAGCTCACATTCAAATTTTTCCTCTCCCTATATACTTGCCGAAGGCTTTTTGCAGACCACCGGAAATTGCAGGAGTGGGTGATTTATATGGGTCATGTCTTTCGATCCTTTTCTCCTTCCACGTACCGGTTCTATGGAGCTTCCCTGGAATATGGTTAAAATTGCAGCTCCGAGCTCCATATATTTTTCGAGTTATGGAGCTTTTTGTCGAAAAAGTTGAAAAATTTTCTAAGTCCAAAAAATTTTCTAAGTCCAAAAGTTGGACTTAGAAAATTTTTTGGACTTAGAAAATTTTTGAGAACCAGGAAAGCTCCGGAGCTCCGGAGCTCCGGTCCTCTGGAGCTCCGGAGCTCCGGTTCTCTGGAGCTCCGGAGCTCCGGTCCTCTGGAGCTCCGGGGCTCTGGAGCTCCGGAGCTCCGGTCCCCTGGAGCTCCGGAGCTCCGGTTCTCTGGAGCTCCGGAGCTCCGGTTCTCTGGAGCTCCGGAGCTCCGGTCCTCTGGAGCTCCGGAGCTCCGGAGCTCCGGTCCTCTGGAGCTCCGGAGCTCCGGAGCTCCGGAGCTCCGGAGCTCCGGTTCTCTGGAGCTCCGGAGCTCCGGTCCTCTGGAGCTCCGGTTCTACTGGTTGTCCGGAGCTCCGGAGCTCCGGAGCTCTGGAGCTCCGGTCCCCTGGAGCTCCGGTCCTCTGGAGCTCCGGTTGTCCGGAGCTCCGGAGCTCCGGTTCTCTGGGGCTCCGGAGCTCCGGAGCTCTGGAGCTCTGGAGCCCTGGAGCTCCGGTCCCCTGGAGCTCCGGAGCTCCGGAGCTCCTGTCCCCTGGAGCTCCGGAGCTCCGGTCCTCTGGAGCTCCGGAACTCCGGAGCTCCGGTCCCCTGGAGCTCCGGAGCTCCAGGGGACCGGAGCTCCGGAGCCCCGGAGCTCCGGTCCCCTGGAGCTCTGGAGCTCCGGAGCTCCGGAGCTCTGGAGCTCCGGAGCTCTGGAGCTCTGGATCTCCGGAGCTCCGGTCCCCTGGAGCTCCGGAGCTCCGGAGCTCTGGAGCTCTGGAGCCCTGGCGCTCCGGAGCTCCGGAGCTCTGGAGCTCTGGAGCTCCGGAGCTCCGGTCCTCTGGAGCTCCGGAGCTCCGGAGCTTCGGTCCCCTGGAGCTCCGGTCCTCTGGAGCTCCGGAGCTCCGGTCCCCTGGAGCTCCGGAGCTCCGGTTCTCTGGAGCTCCGGAGCTCTGGAGCTCTGGAGCCCTGGAGCTCCGGAGCTCCGGAGCTCTGGAGCTCCGGAGCTCCGGAGCTCCGGAGCTCTGGAGCTCCGGAGCTCCGGAGCTCCGGTCCCCTGGAGCTCCGGAGCTCCGGAGCTCTGGAGCTCCGGAGCTCTGGAGCTCCGGAGCTCCGGAGCTCCGGTCCCCTGGAGCTCTGGAGCTCCGGTCCCCTGGAGCTCTGGAGCTCCGGAGCTCCGGAGCTCTGGAGCTCTGGAGCCCTGGCGCTCCGGAGCTCCGGAGCTCTGGAGCTCTGGAGCTCCGGAGCTCCGGTCCTCTGGAGCTCCGGAGCTCCGGAGCTCCGGTCCCCTGGAGCTCCGGTCCTCTGGAGCTCCGGAACTCCGGAGCTCCGGTCCCCTGGAGCTCCGGAGCTCCGGTCCTCTGGAGCTCCGGAGCTCCGGAGCTCTGGAGCTCCGGTCCCCTGGAGCTCCGGAGCTCCGGTCCCCTGGAGCTCCGGAGCTCCGGTTCTCTGGAGCTCCGGAGCTCCGGAGCTCCGGAGCTCTGGAGCTCTGGAGCCCTGGAGCTCTGGAGCTCCGGAGCTCCGGTCCCCTGGAGCTCCGGAGCTCCGGAGCTCTGGAGCTCCGGAGCTCCGGAGCTCCGGTCCCCTGGAGCTCCGGAGCTCCGGAGCTCCGGAGCTCTGGAGCTCCGGAGCTCTGGAGCTCCGGAGCTCCGGAGCTCCGGTCCCCTGGAGCTCTGGAGCTCCGGCGCTCCGGAGCTCCGGAGCTCCGGCCCCCTGGAGCTCCGGAGCTCCGGAGCTCCGGTCCCCTGGAGCTCTGGAGCTCCGGAGCTCCGGTTCTACTGGTTGTCCGGAGCTCCGGCCCCCCCTGGATCTATGGAGCTCCAGCCCTCCAAAAAAATTCAAAGTCCAACATTTGGACTTAGAAAATTTTCAGATTCCAATATTTTCCCCTCCCTATATACTTGCCGAAGGCTTTCTCCAGACCTCCGGCAAGTGCGGGAGTAGGCTAGCTCATATCCCATAGGTATTGGTAGACCCAAATGAACTGCCCTGGTAGACCTGAAAAATCGAAAAAATGACTATGTCCTTCGCGACTTAGTCATTTTTTCGACTTTTTTCCAAAAAAATGACAGAGTCCTGTCGGACATAGTCATTTTTTCACACTTTTTCCAAAAAAATGACAGAGTCCTGTCGGACATAGTCATTTTTTCACACTTTTTCCAAAAAAATGACAGAGTCCTGTCGGACATAGTCATTTTTTCACACTTTTTCCAAAAAAAATGACAGAGTCCTGTCGGACATAGTCATTTTTTCACACTTTTTCCAAAAAAATGACAGAGTCCTGTCGGACATAGTCATTTTTTCACACTTTTCGGACTTAGAATATTTTTCGACTTAGAATATTTTTGACAACCAGGGAATCCTGGAGGTATGGAGCTCCGGTCCTCCTGGAGGTATGGAGCTCCGGTCCTCCTGGAGGTATGGAGCTCCGGTCCTCCTGGAGGTATGGAGCTCCGGTCCTCCTGGAGGTATGGAGCTCCGGTCCTTATGGATCTATGGAGCTCTGGTTCTCCTGGAGCTATGGAGCTCCAGCTTTTATGGAGCTTTTCACATTTCCTGGAGGTTTTTTTTCCTCCATGGAAGTCGAATTAAATACATTTTGGTGATTTCTGGAGGTTTTTTCTTCCATGGAAGTCGAATTAAATACACTTTTGCGTTTTATGGAGGTCCTATTTTATACATTTTGGTGATTTCTGGAGCTTTTTTCTTCCATGGAAGTCGAATTAAATACACTTTTGCGTTTTATGGAGGTCCTATTTTATACATTTTGGTGATTCCTGGAGCTTTTTTCTTCCATGGAAGTCGAATTAAATACACTTTTGCGTTTTATGGAGGTCCTATTTTATACATTTTGGTGATTTCTGGAGCTTTTTTCTTCCATGGAAGTCGAATTAAATACACTTTTGCGTTTTATGGAGGTCCTATTTTATACATTTTGGTGATTCCTGGAGCTTTTTTCTTCCATGGAAGTCGAATTAAATACACTTTTGCGTTTTATGGAGGTCCTATTTTATACATTTTGGTGATTCCTGGAGCTTTTTTCTTCCATGGAAGTCGAATTAAATACACTTTTGCGTTTTATGGAGGTCCTATTTTATACATTTTGAGCATTTCTGGAGGTTTTTTCTTCCATGGAAGTCGAATTAAATACACTTTTGCGTTTTATGGAGGTCCTATTTTATACATTTTGAGCATTTCTGGAGGTTTTTTCTTCCATGGAAGTCGAATTAAATACACTTTTGCGTTTTATGGAGGTCCTATTTTATACATTTTGGTGATTTCTGGAGCTTTTTTCTTCCATGGAAGTCGAATTAAATACACTTTTGCGTTTTATGGAGGTCCTATTTTATACATTTTGGTGATTCCTGGAGCTTTTTTCTTCCATGGAAGTCGAATTAAATACACTTTTGCGTTTTATGGAGGTCCTATTTTATACATTTTGGTGATTTCTGGAGCTTTTTTCTTCCATGGAAGTCGAATTAAATACACTTTTGCGTTTTATGGAGGTCCTATTTTATACATTTTGGTGATTCCTGGAGCTTTTTTCTTCCATGGAAGTCGAATTAAATACACTTTTGCGTTTTATGGAGGTCCTATTTTATACATTTTGGTGATTTCTGGAGCTTTTTTCTTCCATGGAAGTCGAATTAAATACACTTTTGCGTTTTATGGAGGTCCTATTTTATACATTTTGAGCATTTCTGGAGGTTTATTCTTCCATGGAAGTCTATTTTTATACACTTTTACGTTTTATGGAGGTCCTATTTTATACATTTTGAGCATTTCTGGAGGTTTATTCTTCCATGGAAGTCTATTTTTATACACTTTTACGTTTTATGGAGGTCCTATTTTATACATTTTGAGCATTTCTGGAGGTTTATTCTTCCATGGAAGTCTATTTTTATACACTTTTACGTTTTATGGAGGTCCTATTTTATACATTTTGAGCATTTCTGGAGGTCTATTTTTCCATGGAAGTCTATTTTTATACACTTTTACGTTTTATGGAGGTCCTATTTTATACATTTTGAGCATTTCTGGAGGTTTATTCTTCCATGGAAGTCTATTTTTATACACTTTTACGTTTTATGGAGGTCCTATTTTATACATTTTGAGCATTTCTGGAGGTTTATTCTTCCATGGAAGTCTATTTTTATACACTTTTACGTTTTATGGAGGTCCTATTTTATACATTTTGAGCATTTCTGGAGGTTTATTCTTCCATGGAAGTCTATTTTTATACACTTTTACGTTTTATGGAGGTCCTATTTTATACATTTTGAGCATTTCTGGAGGTTTATTCTTCCATGGAAGTCTATTTTTATACACTTTTACGTTTTATGGAGGTCCTATTTTATACATTTTGAGCATTTCTGGAGGTTTATTCTTCCATGGAAGTCTATTTTTATACACTTTTACGTTTTATGGAGGTCCTATTTTATACATTTTGAGCATTTCTGGAGGTCTATTTTTCCATGGAAGTCTATTTTTATACACTTTTACGTTTTATGGAGGTCCTATTTTATACATTTTGAGCATTTCTGGAGGTTTATTCTTCCATGGAAGTCTATTTTTATACACTTTTACGTTTTATGGAGGTCCTATTTTATACATTTTGAGCATTTCTGGAGGTTTATTCTTCCATGGAAGTCTATTTTTATACACTTTTACGTTTTATGGAGGTCCTATTTTATACATTTTGAGCATTTCTGGAGGTTTATTCTTCCATGGAAGTCTATTTTTATACACTTTTACGTTTTATGGAGGTCCTATTTTATACATTTTGAGCATTTCTGGAGGTTTATTCTTCCATGGAAGTCTATTTTTATACACTTTTACGTTTTATGGAGGTCCTATTTTATACATTTTGAGCATTTCTGGAGGTCTATTTTTCCATGGAAGTCTATTTTTATACACTTTTACGTTTTATGGAGGTCCTATTTTATACATTTTGAGCATTTCTGGAGGTTTATTCTTCCATGGAAGTCTATTTTTATACACTTTTACGTTTTATGGAGGTCCTATTTTATACATTTTGAGCATTTCTGGAGGTTTATTCTTCCATGGAAGTCTATTTTTATACACTTTTACGTTTTATGGAGGTCCTATTTTATACATTTTGGTGATTTCTGGAGGTCTATTTTAATACATTTTAAGAATTTATGGAGGACCATTTTTATACACTTTACCCATTTATGGAGGTCTATTTTAATACATTTTCACCATTTATGGAGGTCTATTTTAAGACAATTTCAGCATTTATGGAACTCTATTTTAATACACTTTAACCATTTCTGGAGGTTGAATTAAATACATTGTATGTGAATATGCATGTTTTGGGCCACTATTTTGAACAGAACCATCCTGGATCCTTATTTTTAAACAGAATAGTTAAATATACATTCACCCAGTCATATGACACTATTTGTGTATAAAATAAACATACAGAACCGATTTAGCCTTTTATTAAGACAAAATATGTGATGTTAAAGTGTCCAATGTTGATGTCATTGATTTAGACATAACACAACTTCTGAACATCCCTGGATGATAATTTTTATACAGAATTGTCAATTATAGATCCCTTTTAATATTAGTTACCATCCCCATGTTAAAAAACAAACCAGAACCGAAATGGACCGGTTCTAATAAAGACATTGTTTTTATCGCAATTTAGCATGTTTTTGACCTTTTTTATGATGGCAAATAGCCCCAGAACCATCTATAATATTGATTTTTTCACAGAATGAGCAAAATAGTTACATCTAGACAATATTAAAAAATCAAATTAATAGCATTAACCAGAACCGACCTGGACCGGTTCTAATACGACAACTTTGCAAAAATAGAGTACCAAAATAGAGGTCATTGATTATTGTATAACTAAGCCCCACAATATGTCTTAATGATTAAACTTTAAAGTATATTAGTAAATATGTCTATATCATCATTGAACACCATTCCTGGGTCAAAACACCAACCAGAACCGAAATGGACCGGTTCTAATAAAGACA
Organism: Stigmatopora nigra; assembly: GCF_051989575.1. Classification (NCBI taxonomy): domain Eukaryota; kingdom Metazoa; phylum Chordata; class Actinopteri; order Syngnathiformes; family Syngnathidae; genus Stigmatopora; species Stigmatopora nigra. The sequence goes on from NW_027551620.1 coordinate 130,433, forward strand.
TTGTTTTTATCGCAATTTAGCATGTTTTTGACCTTTTTTTATGATGGCAAATAGCCCCAGAACCATCTATAATGTTGATTTTTTCACAGAATGAGCAAAATAGTTACATCTAGACAATATTAAAAAATCAAATTAATAGCATTAACCAGAACCGACCTGGACCGGTTCTAATTCGACAACTTTGCAAAAAAAGAGTGCCCAGATAGAGGTCATTGATTATGGTATAACTAAGCCCCAGAATATGTTGTAATAATAAAACTTTAAAGTTTATTAGAAAATCGATATATATCATCATTAGACACCATTCCTGGGTCAAAACACTAACCAGAACCGAAATGGACCGGTTATAATAAAGACATTGTTTTTATCGCAATTTAGCATGTTTTTGACATTTATTATGATGGCAAATAGCCCCAGAACGAGCTATAATGTTTATTTTTTCACAGAATGAGCAAAATAGTTACATCTAGACAATATTAAAAAATCAAATTAATAGCATTAACCAGAACCGACCTGGACCGGTTCTAATTCGACAACTTTGCAAAAAAAGAGTGCCCAGATAGAGGTCATTGATTATGGTATAACTAAGCCCCAGAATATGTTGTAATAATAAAACTTTAAAGTTTATTAGAAAATCGATATATATCATCATTAGACACCATTCCTGGGTCAAAACACTAACCAGAACCGAAATGGACCGGTTATAATAAAGACATTGTTTTTATCGCAATTTAGCATGTTTTTGACATTTATTATGATGGCAAATAGCCCCAGAACGAGCTATAATGTTTATTTTTTCACAGAATGAGCAAAATAGTTACATCTACACAATATTAAAAAATCAAATTAATAGCATTAACCAGAACCGACCTGGACCGGTTCTAATTCGACAACTTTGCAAAAAAAGAGTGCCCAGATAGAGGTCATTGATTATGGTATAACTAAGCCCCAGAATATGTTGTAATAATAAAACTTTAAAGTTTATTAGAAAATCGATATATATCATCATTAGACACCATTCCTGGGTCAAAACACCAACCAGAACCGAAATGGACCGGTTCTAATAAAGACATTGTTTTTATCGCAAATTAGCATGTTTTTGACATTTATTATGATGGCAAATAGCCCCAGAACGAGCTATAATGTTTATTTTTTCACAGAATGAGCAAAATAGTTACATCTACACAATATTAAAAAATCAAATTAATAGCATTAACCAGAACCGACCTGGACCGGTTCTAATTCGACAACTTTGCAAAAAAAGAGTGCCCAGATAGAGGTCATTGATTATGGTATAACTAAGCCCCAGAATATGTTGTAATAATAAAACTTTAAAGTTTATTAGAAAATCGATATATATCATCATTAGACACCATTCCTGGGTCAAAACACCAACCAGAACCGAAATGGACCGGTTCTAATAAAGACATTGTTTTTATCGCAAATTAGCATGTTTTTGAACTTTATTATAGTGGCAATTCGCCCCAGAACCATCTATAATGTTTATTTTTTCACAGAATGACCAAAAGAGTTACCTTTACACAATATAAAAAAATCAAATTAATAACAATAACCAGAACCGACCTGGACCGGTTCTAATTCGACAACTTTGCAAAAATAGAGCACCAAATAAGAGGTCATTGATTATAGTATAACTAAGCCCCAGAACATGCCTTAATGATAAAACTTTAAAGTATATTAGTAAATATGTCTATATCATCATTGAAGACCATTCCTGGGTCAAAACATTAACCAGAACCGAAATGGACCGGTTCTAATAAAGACATTGTTTTTATCGCAAATTAGCATGTTTTTGACCTTTATTATAGTGGCAATTCGCCCCAGAACCATCCTCAATCTTTATTTTTTCACACAATGACCAGAATAGTTACCTCTACACAATATAAAAAAATCAAATTAATAGCATTCTCCAGAACCGACCTGGACCGGTTCTAATACGACAACTTTGCAAAAATAGAGTTCCAAAATAGAGGTCCTTGATTATAGTATAACTAAGCTCCAGAACATGCCCTAATGATGAAACTTTAAAGTATATTAGTAAATATGTCTATATCATCATTAGACACCATTTCTGGGTCAAATAACCAACCAGAACCGAAATGGACCGGTTCTAATAAAGACATTGTTTTTATCGCAAATTAGCATGTTTTTGACCTTTATTATGTTGGCAAATAGCCCCAGAACCACTTTTAATATTTATTTTTTCACAGAATGAGCAAAATAGTGTTATCTACACAATATACAAAATTCAAGTTAATAGCACTAACCAGAAACGACATGGACCGGTTCTAATATGATAATTATGCAAAAATTGAGTACCAAAATAGAGGTCATTGATTATGGTATAACTAAGCCCCAGAATAGGTTATATTGATAAAACTTTAAAGTATATTAGAAAATAAATTCCTTACATCATTAGACACCATTCCTGGGTCTAAAAACCAACCAGAACCGAAATGGACCGGTTCTAATAAAGACATTGTTTTTATCGCAAATTAGCATGTTTTTGACCTTTATTATGTTGGCAAATAGCCCCAGAACCACTTTTAATCTTTATTTTTTCACAGAATGAGCAAAATAGTGTTATCTACACAATATAAAAAATTCAAGTTAATAGCACTAACCAGAACCGACATGGACCGGTTCTAATACGACAACTATGCAAAAATAAAGTAACCAAATAGAGGTCATTGATTATAGTATAACTAAGCCCCAGAACATGTTTTAATGATGAAACTTGATATTATATTAAAAAATATACTAACATTATCAATAGACACCATTTTTGTGTCAATACACCAACCAGAACCGAAATGGACCGGTTATAATGCAACCCCTTTTTTTATCGCAAATTAGCATGTTTTTGACCTTTATTATAGTGTCAAATAGCCCCAGAACCATCTATAATGTTTATTTTTTCACAGAATGACCAAAAGAGTTACTTTTACACAATATAAAAAAATCAAATTAATAACAATAACCAGAACCGACCTGGACCGGTTCTAATACGACAACTTTGCAAAAATAGAGTATTAAAATAGAGGTCATTGATTATGGTATAACTAAGCCCCAGAATATGTTTTAATGATGAAACTTTAAATTATATTAGAGAATATACTAACATTATCATTAGACACCAATTATGTGTCAAAACACCAACCAGAACCGAAATGGACCGTTTCTAATAAAGACATTGTTTTTATCGCAAATTAGCATGTTTTTGACCTTTATTATAGTGTCAAATAGCCCCAGAACCATCTATAATGTTTATTTTTTCACAGAATGACCAAAAGAGGTACTTTTACACAATATAAAAAAATCAAATTAATAGCATTAACCAGAACCGACCTGGACCGGTTCTAATACGACAACTTTGCAAAAATAGAGTATTAAAATAGAGGTCATTGATTATGGTATAACTAAGCCCCAGAACATGCCTTAATGATAAAACTTTAAAATATATTAGAGAATATACTAACATTATCATTAAACACAAATTTTGTGTCAATACACCAACCAGAACCGAAATGGACCGGTTCTAATAAAGACATTGTTTTTATCGCAAATTAGCATGTTTTTGACACTTATTATGGTGACAAATAGCCCCAGAACCATCTATAATCTTTATTTTATCACAAAATGACCAAAATAGTTACCTCTATACAATATAAAAAATTCAAGTTAATAGCACTAACCAGAACCGACATGGACCGGTTCTAATACGACAACTATGCAAAAATAAAGTACCCAAATAGAGGTCATTGATTATAGTATAACTAAGCCCCAGAACATGTTTTAATGATGAAACTTTAAATTATATTAGAAAATATAGTAACATTATTATTAGACACCATTTTTGTGTCAATACACCAACCAGAACCGAAATGGACCGGTTATAATGCAACCCCTTTTTTTTATCGCAAATTAGCATGTTTTTGACCTTTATTATAGTGGCAAATAGCCCCAGAACCTTTCTTAGTCTTCATTTTTTCAGAGAATAAGCAAAATAGTTTCAACTACACAATATAAAAAATTCAAGTTAATAGCATTAACCAGAACTGACATGTACCGGTTCTAATACAACAACCATGCAAAATCTTAGTTGTCAATTGGAGGTCATTGATTATAGTATAACTCTGCCCCAGAACATGCCCTAATGATAAAACTTTATAAAATATTAGAAAATACATCTACATCATCATTAGAAACCATTCCCAGGTCAAATAACCCACCAGAACCGAACCAAACCTCTTATAATGCAACCCCTTTTTTTTATCGCAAATTAGCATGTTTTTGATACTTTTTATGGTGGGAAATAGTCCCAGAATGTCCCTGAAAGTTTATTTCTTCACAAATAAGTCATTTATACAATTCCCCAGAGATATGACAAAGTCCCCGTGCAAATACATCCACCAGAACCGAAATGGACCATTTCTAATACAGTCATTATGTTAAATCAAGTGCTCCATTTAATGACACTATTTATTGTATAAAATATCTCCAGAACATCCCTGGATGAATATTTTTACACAGAATTATCAACAATACATATACCTACATATTTAAAAGCATTCCCAGTTTAAAACAATAACCAGAACCGACTAAACCTTATTATAATGCATGCACAATTTTATCGCAAATAGCCATGATTTATAATACTATTTATGGTGGTAGAAATCACCAGAATGTCCCTGAAAGTTAATTTTTTCACCAATATGTCAATAATACACCCCTTTATCTATAAAAAAAAAATCCCAACTGAAAATAACCCTTCAGAACCGAAATGGACCGTATTTAATACAGGCACCTACAATTCAATCATCAAATTTTCCTCGTACCAAGAGCATTTCCAGGCTGAATATCCAACCAGAACTGGTTATTTTGATAGAAAAAGATGTAATATAGACCCAATAAATATTCAGGCACTTTTCCCCGTGTAAATACACCCACCAGAACCGTTTTTAAACCCGTTTTTATACACTACCGTAAGCAAGTAGGCTTTGGACGCTGTTGGGAAAAGGGAAAAAGATGCCCTCCTGTGGACACTTTTTGTCATTACATGCCGTAAGGTATCGAACTTTTGGACGTTTTAAGCAACCCCTGGACCTAGCGATTCGGTTCTTTTGGATTCAATCTACTCTAATAAGTGTCCTCTTATTTTAGAAACAAATTTGGAGTCTATAGGACATTCAGGAAAAAAATAAGACTCCTATTTATGGTTGTATTCTCACTACCAATAATAACCCCATTTGACACACTATTTATGCTATAAAATAGCACCAGAATGTCACTGGATGATAATTTTGACACTATTTAGTCATAAATACATCCTGAATTCATTCAGAACACATAAATATTTAAAATAACCCCCCAGAACCAAATTGAACCGATTTTAATGTGGGCAATATGCACTGTTCTGTACACTATTGATGCTATAAAATAGCCCCAGAATGTCACTGGATGATGATTTCTTCACTATTTAGTCATAAATACATACTGAGTTCATTAAAAATACAAAATGATGTCAAATAACCCTCCAGAACCAAAATGGACCTTATTTAATACAGGCACCTACAATTCAATCATCAAATTTTCCTCGTACCAAGAGCAATTCCAGGCTGAATATAAACCTAAAACTGATTCTTTTGATATAAAAAGATGTAATATAAACCTAGGAAATATTCAGGAACTTTACCCCGTGTAAATTGACCCATCAGAACCGTTTTGGACCGGTTTTTTTTTATACATTACCGTACGCAAGTACGCATTGGACGCTGTTGGGAAAAGGGAAAAAAGATGCCCTCCTGTGGACACTTTTTGTCATTACATGCCGTAAGGTATCGAACTTTTGGACGTTTTAAGCCACCCCTGGACTTAGCGATTCGGTTCTTTTGGACTCAATCTATTCTAAATAATGTTTACTTATTTTAGAAACAAATTTGGAGTCTATAGGACATTCAGGAAAAAAATAAGCCTCCTATTTATGGTTGTATTCTCACTACCAATAATAACCCCATTTGACACACTATTTATGCTATAAAATAGGCCCAGAATGTCACTGGATGATAATTTTGACACTATTTAGTCATAAATACATCCTGATTTCATTCAGAATACATAATTATGTAAAATAACTCTCCAGAACCAAATTGGACCGATTTTTTAATAGGCAATATGCACTGTTCTGTACACTATTTATGGTATGAAATAGGCCCAGAATATAACTGGATGAATATTTTTGACACTATTTAGTTACAAATACATACACTTAGTGATTTGACAACATTATTAGTTAAAATGACCATACAGAACTTATATTACCCAGTTTTAATACAACCAGCATGTCAAATAAAGTAGTCATATGGAGGTCATTCATTATGGTATAACAAAAGCCCAGAACATAACTGGATGATTATTTTTATATAGAATAGTCAAATATACATCCTTATCATCATTGAACACCATTTATAACTAAATACACCCACCAGAACAAAGTGGGCCTAGTTCAAATACAGGCACTATTTTTTAACACAAATTTGCATGTTTTTGACACTTATTAATGTGGCAAATAGCCCCAGAACCAGCCAGGATGATTATTTTTACAAAGAATAATGTTAATACATACACCAACATAATTGACACAAATTCTTTGTTAATAACATCATTCAGAACCTACATGGACCAGTTGTAATACAAGAAAAAGCCAAAATATAGTGCTCAAATAGAGGTCATTCATTATGGTATAACAAAGCTTCAGAACATGCCTGGAAGATAAAACTTTAAATTATATTAGAAAATACATTCCCATCATCATTGCAAACAAGTTTTGTGTAAATACACCAACCAGAACCGAAATGGACCGGTTATAATAAAGACATTGTTTTTATCGCAAATTAGCATGTTTTGGACACATTCTATAGTGGCAAATATCATCAGAACAACATTGGATCTTGATTTTTGCACAGAATGATAAAGACACATTTATCTACATGTAGTAAAAACCCCTGGTTAACAGCACCAACCAGAACCGAGTGGGCTTGGTTCTAATACCAAAAAACTTGCAAAATAAAATGCAAAAATTGAGGTCATTGATTATGGTATAACAAAGCCTCAGAACATGCCTGAATAACAAAACTTTGAATTATATTAGAAAATACATTGTTATCATCATTGGACACAAGTTTCATGCAAATACCCCCACCAGAACCGAAATGGACCGGTTATAATGCAACCATAATTTTTTTCGCAAATTAGCATGTTTTGGACACTTAATATGATGTCAAATAGCCCTAAAACAATCCTGGATCTTGATTTTTACACAGAATGATCAAAACACATGTATCTACATGTAGTAAAAACCCCTGGATAACAGCACTAACCAGAACCGAGTGGGCTCGGTTCTAATACAAAAAAATTTGCAAAATGAAATGCAAAAATTGAGGTCATTGATTATGGTATAACTAAGCTCCAAAACATCACAGGATGATAAATTTCACACATATTATTCAAAAAGACATTACCATTTAATTTAACACAAGTTTCAGGAAAATAAACCCACCAAAACCGAATTGGACCGGTTATAATGCAACCCTTATTTTTATCGCAAATTAGCATGTTTTGAACACATTTTATGTTGGCAAATAGCCCCAAAAGCATCCTGGATCATAATTTTTTTCACAGAATACGCAAAATAGATTAGTCTACACAATATCAAAAATTCTGGTTAATTAGATTAACCAAAACCGAGTGGGCTCGGTTTTAATACAACATCCATGCAAAAACACATTACCCAAATGGAGGTCATTGATTATGGTATAATTAAGGTCCAGAACATGTTAAGATGATAATTTTGAAACCATTTAGTCAATAAGACATTCTTATCATCATTTGGACATCATTTCCAGGTCAAACTATCAACCAGAACCAACTGGGCCTTGTTTAATTAAAGGCAACATTTTATCGCAAATAAGCATGTTTTTGACACTATTTATATTAAAAATTAGTCCCAGAACATCCCTGGATGATTATTTTTACACAAATCAGTCATTATTACATCCACACAGAGATAAAATAAAATCCCAAATCAAAATAACACTCCAGAACCAAAAATGGACCGTTTTTAATACAGGCACTATACTATATCAAGTGCCCATGTTTATGACACTTTTTATGATATAAATTAGTCCCAGAACATTACTGGATCTTTATTTTTACACAGAATAAGCTAAACACATCCCTTTACACATTTAAAACAATTCCTGGTTAATAGAACCAACCAGAACCGACTGAACCTTATTATAATGCATGCACAATTTTATCGCAAATAGCCATGATTTATGATACTATTTATGGTGGTAAAAATCACCAGAATGTCCCTGGAAGTTTAATTTTTCACCAATCTGTCAACAAAACATCTACCTAAATATAGAAAAAAATCCTAAATCAAAATAACCACCCAAAACCGAAATGGACCGGTTTTAATACAGGCAACTACAATTCAGTCATCAAATTTTCCTCGTACCAAAGGTATTTCCTGGCTGAATATCTAAACAGAACTTGTTATTTTGATATAAAAAGATGTAATATAGACCTAGGAAATATTCAGGCACTTTTCCCCGTGTAAATTGACCCATCAGAACCGTTTTGGACCCGTTTTTATACACTACCGTAAGTTTTGGACGATTGACGCTGTTTGGAAAAGGGAAAAAGATGCCCTCCTGTGGACACTTTTTGTCATTACACGCCGTAAGGTATCGAACTTTTGGACGTTTTAAGCAGCCCCTGGACCTAGCGATTCGGTTTTTTTGGACTCAATCTATTCTAATTAATGTCCTCTTATTTTAGAAATAAATTTGGAGTCTATAGGACATTCAGGGGAAAAGTAAGACTACTATTTATGGTTGTATTTATCACTACTAATAATAACACCATTTGACACACTATTTATTGTATAAAATAGGCCCAGAATGTCACTGGATGATAATTTTTACACTATTTAGTCATAAATATGTCTCCCATGATATTAGACTACATTAATGTGTAAAACTAAATACCAGAACCAAAATGGACTTATTTTAACACTGTCAATGTGTTTATTGAATTGAGGCATGTTTTGAACACTATTTATAGGATAAAATAGCCCCAGAATCATCATGCATCTTTATTTTTTCACAAGTTAGTCATAAATACATGCACAAATGAATAAGACCACATAAATAGGTAAAATACTCATCCAGAACTAAATTGGACTGATTTTATTGTAGGCAATATACATGTTTTGTACACTATTTATGGTATAAAATAGCCCCAGAATATCCCTGGATGATTATTTTTACACAAATTAGTAAGAAATACATCCACCAAGTAAATTTAACACATTCCCACTTGAAATGATCCTCAAAAACCAAATTGGACCCATTTTATTACAGGTTATATGCATGTTTTGTACAATTTTTATGGTATCAAAAGCTTTTCCGAGCTAAATATTAACTTTTAACCGGTTATTTTGATATAAAAAGATGTAATATAGACTCAGCAAATATTCAGGCACTTTTCCCCGTGTAAATTGACCCACCAGAACCGTTTCCAACCCGTTTTTATACACTACAGTACGCATTGGACGCTGTTGGGAAAAGGGAAAAAGATGCCCTCCTGTGGACACTTTTTGTCATTACACGCCGTAAGGTATCGAACTTTTGGACGTTTTATGCAACCCCTGGACCTAGCGATTTGGTTTTTTTGCACTCAATCTATTCTAATTAATGTCCTCTTATTTTAAAAACAAATTTGGAGTCTATAGGACATTCAGGAAAAAAATAAGCCTCCTATTTATGGTTGTATTCATCACTACTAATAATAACACCATTTGACACACTATTTCTTGTATAAAATAGGCCCAGAATGTCACTGGATGATAATTTTTACACTATTTAGTCATAAATACGTCTCCCATGATATTAGATTACATTCATGTGTAAAAATAACAACCAGAACCAAAATGGACTTATTTTAACACTGTCAATGTGTTTATTGCATTGAGGCATGTTTTGAACACTATTTATAGGATAAAACAGCCCCAGAATCATCCTGGATCTTTATTTTTTACAAGTTAGTCATAAATACATGCACAAATGAATAATACCACATAAATAGTTAAAATATTCATCCAGAACCAAATTGGACTGATTTTAATGTAGGCAATATACATGTTTTGTACACTATTTAATGTATGAAATAGCCCCAGAATGTCCCTGGATGAATATTTTTTGACACTATTTAGTTAGAAATACATACACGTAGTGATTTGACAACATTCTTAGTTAAAATGACTATCCAGAACTTATATGACCGACTTCTAATACAACCAGCATGTCAAATAAAGTAGTCATATAGAGGTCATACTTTATGGTATAACAAGGCTTCAGAATATGCCTGGATGATAATTTTTATACAGAATAGTTAAAAATACATCCTTATCATCATTGAACACCATTTATAACTAAATAAACCCACCAGAACCAAATGGGCCTAGTTCAAATAAAGGGCACTATTTTTAACACAAATAGACATGTTTTTGACACTTTTTATGGTGGCAAATTGTCCCAGAACATGCCAGGATGATTATTTTTACACAGAATAATGTAAATACATACACACACATAATAGACAATAATTCTGGTTTATAACATCATTCAGAACCGATATGGACCAGTTCTAATACATGAAAATGTGCAAGATATAGTGCTGAAATAGAGGTCATTCATTATAGTATAACAAAGTTTCAGAACATGTCTGGATGATAATTTTTATACAGAATAGTCAATCATACATTCCCATCATCATTAGAAACAAGTTTTGAGTAAATACACCAACCAGAACCGAAATGGACCCGTTCTAATACAAGCACTATTTTTATCGCAAATATACAATTTTTGACACTATTTGTGATGGCAAATAGCCCCAGAATGTCCCTGGAAGTTTATTTTTTCACAGAATGATCATAATACATCTACCTATAAGTGGGTAAAATTTCTGGTTTATAGCAATTTCCAGAACCGACATGGACCGGTTCTAATACAACAAACATGCAAAAATAAAGTACACAATTAGAGGTCATTGATTTGGACATTACAAAGGCCCTGAACATCCCTGGATGATGAATTTTATATAGAATTGTCAATAATAGATCCATTTCATCATTGGACACAAATCCTGAGTAAATACACCTACCAGAACCGAAATGGACCGGTTATAATACAGGCAATGATTTTATCGCAAATTAGCATGTTTTGGACACATTTTCTAACATAAAATTGCCCCAGAACCATCTTGGATCTTCATTTTTACAAAGAATGATAAAAACACTTTCATCTACATTGGGTAAAAACGCCTGGTTAACAGCACCAACCAGAACCGAGTAAGCTCGGTTCTAATACAAAAAAATTGCAAAATAAAGTAAAAAAATAGACGTCATTTAATATGATATTACAAAGCCCCAGAACATATCTGAATGACAAAATTTTAAATAACATTAGAAAACACATTCACATTATCATTGGAAACCGATCCTGGGTCAATACACTAACCAGAACCGAAATGGACCGGTTCTAATACAGGCATTGATTTTATCGCAAATTTGCATGTTTTGAACATAATTTATAGTGGCAAATTGCCCCAGGACCATCTTGGATGTTAATTTTTTCACAGAATGTTGCTTATACATGAACTCACATTATCTAAAAAATTCTCGTTAATAGCATCAACCAGAACCGAGAAATCTCGGTTCTAGTACAAAAAACTTGCAAAATAAAATGCGAAAAATGAGTTCATTGATTATGGTATAACAAAGCTCCAGAACATTACTGGGTGATAATTTTTACACATATTAGTCAAAAAGACATCAATGTCATTAATAGATACAAGTTCCAGGCAAATACACACACCAGAACCGAAATGGACCGGTTATAATGACACCCTTATTTTTATCGCAAATTAGCATGTTTTTGACATTTATTATAGTATAAAATAGCCCCAAAACCATACTGGATATTGATTTTTTCACAGAATGTTGCTAATACATTTACTCACATATTCTAAAAAAATCTGGTTAATAGCACCAACCAGAACCGAGTAAGCTTGGTTCTAATACAAAAAACTTGCAAAATAAATTGCAAAAACTGAGTTCCTTGATTATGGTATAACAAAGCTTTACAACATCATTAAGTGATAATTTTTACACATCTCAGTCATAAAGACATCCATGTCATCAAAAGACACAAGTTTTAGGCAAATACACTCACCAGAACCGAAATGGACCGGTTCTAATACAGGCATTGATTTTATCGCAAATTTGGATGTTTTGGACACTTATTATGATGCCAAATAGCCCCAAAACAATATTGGATCTTGATTTTTACACAGAATTATAAGAACACATTTATCTACATGCAGTAAAAACCCCTGGTTAACAGCACCAACCAGAACCGAGTTGGCTCGGTTCTAATACCAAAAAATTGCAAAATAAATTGTGAAAACTGAGTTCATTGATTATGGTATAACACAGCTTTAAAACATCACTGAGTGATAATTTTTACACATCTTAGTCGAAAAGACATCCATGTCATCAAAAGACACAAGTTTTAGGCAAATACACTCACCAGAACCGAAATGGACCGGTTCTAATACAGGCATTGATTTTATCGCAAATTTGGATGTTTTGGACACTTATTATGATGCCAAATAGCCCCAAAACAATATTGGATCTTGATTTTTACACAGAATTATAAGAACACATTTATCTACATGCAGTAAAAACCCCTGGTTAACAGCACCAACCAGAACCGAGTTGGCTCGGTTCTAATACCAAAAAATTGCAAAATAAATTGTGAAAACTGAGTTCATTGATTATGGTATAACACAGCTTTAAAACATCACTGAGTGATAATTTTTACACATCTTAGTCGAAAAGACATCCATGTCATCAAAAGACACAAGTTTTAGGCAAATACACTCACCAGAACCGAAATGGACCGGTTCTAATACAGGCATTGATTTTATCGCAAATTTGGATGTTTTGGACACTTATTATGATGCCAAATAGCCCCAAAACAATATTGGATCTTGATTTTTACACAGAATTATAAGAACACATTTATCTACATGCAGTAAAAACCCCTGGTTAACAGCACCAACCAGAACCGAGTGGGCTTGGTTCTAATACCAAAAAACTTGCAAAATAAAATGCAAAAATTGAGGTCATTGATTATGGTATAACAAAGCCTCAGAACATGCCTGAATAACAAAACTTTGAATTATATTAGAAAATACATTGTTATCATCATTGGACACAAGTTTCATGCAAATACCCCCACCAGAACCGAAATGGACCGGTTATAATGCAACCATAATTTTTTTCGCAAATTAGCATGTTTTGGACACTTAATATGATGTCAAATAGCCCTAAAACAATCCTGGATCTTGATTTTTACACAGAATGATCAAAACACATGTATCTACATGTAGTAAAAACCCCTGGATAACAGCACTAACCAGAACCGAGTGGGCTCGGTTCTAATACAAAAAAATTTGCAAAATGAAATGCAAAAATTGAGGTCATTGATTATGGTATAACTAAGCTCCAAAACATCACAGGATGATAAATTTCACACATATTATTCAAAAAGACATTACCATTTAATTTAACACAAGTTTCAGGAAAATAAACCCACCAAAACCGAATTGGACCGGTTATAATGCAACCCTTATTTTTATCGCAAATTAGCATGTTTTGAACACATTTTATGTTGGCAAATAGCCCCAAAAGCATCCTGGATCATAATTTTTTTCACAGAATACGCAAAATAGATTAGTCTACACAATATCAAAAATTCTGGTTAATTAGATTAACCAAAACCGAGTGGGCTCGGTTTTAATACAACATCCATGCAAAAACACATTACCCAAATGGAGGTCATTGATTATGGTATAATTAAGGTCCAGAACATGTTAAGATGATAATTTTGAAACCATTTAGTCAATAAGACATTCTTATCATCATTTGGACATCATTTCCAGGTCAAACTATCAACCAGAACCAACTGGGCCTTGTTTAATTAAAGGCAACATTTTATCGCAAATAAGCATGTTTTTGACACTATTTATATTAAAAATTAGTCCCAGAACATCCCTGGATGATTATTTTTACACAAATCAGTCATTATTACATCCACACAGAGATAAAATAAAATCCCAAATCAAAATAACACTCCAGAACCAAAAATGGACCGTTTTTAATACAGGCACTATACTATATCAAGTGCCCATGTTTATGACACTTTTTATGATATAAATTAGTCCCAGAACATTACTGGATCTTTATTTTTACACAGAATAAGCTAAACACATCCCTTTACACATTTAAAACAATTCCTGGTTAATAGAACCAACCAGAACCGACTGAACCTTATTATAATGCATGCACAATTTTATCGCAAATAGCCATGATTTATGATACTATTTATGGTGGTAAAAATCACCAGAATGTCCCTGGAAGTTTAATTTTTCACCAATCTGTCAACAAAACATCTACCTAAATATAGAAAAAAATCCTAAATCAAAATAACCACCCAAAACCGAAATGGACCGGTTTTAATACAGGCAACTACAATTCAGTCATCAAATTTTCCTCGTACCAAAGGTATTTCCTGGCTGAATATCTAAACAGAACTTGTTATTTTGATATAAAAAGATGTAATATAGACCTAGGAAATATTCAGGCACTTTTCCCCGTGTAAATTGACCCATCAGAACCGTTTTGGACCCGTTTTTATACACTACCGTAAGTTTTGGACGATTGACGCTGTTTGGAAAAGGGAAAAAGATGCCCTCCTGTGGACACTTTTTGTCATTACACGCCGTAAGGTATCGAACTTTTGGACGTTTTAAGCAGCCCCTGGACCTAGCGATTCGGTTTTTTTGGACTCAATCTATTCTAATTAATGTCCTCTTATTTTAGAAATAAATTTGGAGTCTATAGGACATTCAGGGGAAAAGTAAGACTACTATTTATGGTTGTATTTATCACTACTAATAATAACACCATTTGACACACTATTTATTGTATAAAATAGGCCCAGAATGTCACTGGATGATAATTTTTACACTATTTAGTCATAAATATGTCTCCCATGATATTAGACTACATTAATGTGTAAAACTAAATACCAGAACCAAAATGGACTTATTTTAACACTGTCAATGTGTTTATTGAATTGAGGCATGTTTTGAACACTATTTATAGGATAAAATAGCCCCAGAATCATCATGCATCTTTATTTTTTCACAAGTTAGTCATAAATACATGCACAAATGAATAAGACCACATAAATAGGTAAAATACTCATCCAGAACTAAATTGGACTGATTTTATTGTAGGCAATATACATGTTTTGTACACTATTTATGGTATAAAATAGCCCCAGAATATCCCTGGATGATTATTTTTACACAAATTAGTAAGAAATACATCCACCAAGTAAATTTAACACATTCCCACTTGAAATGATCCTCAAAAACCAAATTGGACCCATTTTATTACAGGTTATATGCATGTTTTGTACAATTTTTATGGTATCAAAAGCTTTTCCGAGCTAAATATTAACTTTTAACCGGTTATTTTGATATAAAAAGATGTAATATAGACTCAGCAAATATTCAGGCACTTTTCCCCGTGTAAATTGACCCACCAGAACCGTTTCCAACCCGTTTTTATACACTACAGTACGCATTGGACGCTGTTGGGAAAAGGGAAAAAGATGCCCTCCTGTGGACACTTTTTGTCATTACACGCCGTAAGGTATCGAACTTTTGGACGTTTTATGCAACCCCTGGACCTAGCGATTTGGTTTTTTTGCACTCAATCTATTCTAATTAATGTCCTCTTATTTTAAAAACAAATTTGGAGTCTATAGGACATTCAGGAAAAAAATAAGCCTCCTATTTATGGTTGTATTCATCACTACTAATAATAACACCATTTGACACACTATTTCTTGTATAAAATAGGCCCAGAATGTCACTGGATGATAATTTTTACACTATTTAGTCATAAATACGTCTCCCATGATATTAGATTACATTCATGTGTAAAAATAACAACCAGAACCAAAATGGACTTATTTTAACACTGTCAATGTGTTTATTGCATTGAGGCATGTTTTGAACACTATTTATAGGATAAAACAGCCCCAGAATCATCCTGGATCTTTATTTTTTACAAGTTAGTCATAAATACATGCACAAATGAATAATACCACATAAATAGTTAAAATATTCATCCAGAACCAAATTGGACTGATTTTAATGTAGGCAATATACATGTTTTGTACACTATTTAATGTATGAAATAGCCCCAGAATGTCCCTGGATGAATATTTTTTGACACTATTTAGTTAGAAATACATACACGTAGTGATTTGACAACATTCTTAGTTAAAATGACTATCCAGAACTTATATGACCGACTTCTAATACAACCAGCATGTCAAATAAAGTAGTCATATAGAGGTCATACTTTATGGTATAACAAGGCTTCAGAATATGCCTGGATGATAATTTTTATACAGAATAGTTAAAAATACATCCTTATCATCATTGAACACCATTTATAACTAAATAAACCCACCAGAACCAAATGGGCCTAGTTCAAATAAAGGGCACTATTTTTAACACAAATAGACATGTTTTTGACACTTTTTATGGTGGCAAATTGTCCCAGAACATGCCAGGATGATTATTTTTACACAGAATAATGTAAATACATACACACACATAATAGACAATAATTCTGGTTTATAACATCATTCAGAACCGATATGGACCAGTTCTAATACATGAAAATGTGCAAGATATAGTGCTGAAATAGAGGTCATTCATTATAGTATAACAAAGTTTCAGAACATGTCTGGATGATAATTTTTATACAGAATAGTCAATCATACATTCCCATCATCATTAGAAACAAGTTTTGAGTAAATACACCAACCAGAACCGAAATGGACCCGTTCTAATACAAGCACTATTTTTATCGCAAATATACAATTTTTGACACTATTTGTGATGGCAAATAGCCCCAGAATGTCCCTGGAAGTTTATTTTTTCACAGAATGATCATAATACATCTACCTATAAGTGGGTAAAATTTCTGGTTTATAGCAATTTCCAGAACCGACATGGACCGGTTCTAATACAACAAACATGCAAAAATAAAGTACACAATTAGAGGTCATTGATTTGGACATTACAAAGGCCCTGAACATCCCTGGATGATGAATTTTATATAGAATTGTCAATAATAGATCCATTTCATCATTGGACACAAATCCTGAGTAAATACACCTACCAGAACCGAAATGGACCGGTTATAATACAGGCAATGATTTTATCGCAAATTAGCATGTTTTGGACACATTTTCTAACATAAAATTGCCCCAGAACCATCTTGGATCTTCATTTTTACAAAGAATGATAAAAACACTTTCATCTACATTGGGTAAAAACGCCTGGTTAACAGCACCAACCAGAACCGAGTAAGCTCGGTTCTAATACAAAAAAATTGCAAAATAAAGTAAAAAAATAGACGTCATTTAATATGATATTACAAAGCCCCAGAACATATCTGAATGACAAAATTTTAAATAACATTAGAAAACACATTCACATTATCATTGGAAACCGATCCTGGGTCAATACACTAACCAGAACCGAAATGGACCGGTTCTAATACAGGCATTGATTTTATCGCAAATTTGCATGTTTTGAACATAATTTATAGTGGCAAATTGCCCCAGGACCATCTTGGATGTTAATTTTTTCACAGAATGTTGCTTATACATGAACTCACATTATCTAAAAAATTCTCGTTAATAGCATCAACCAGAACCGAGAAATCTCGGTTCTAGTACAAAAAACTTGCAAAATAAAATGCGAAAAATGAGTTCATTGATTATGGTATAACAAAGCTCCAGAACATTACTGGGTGATAATTTTTACACATATTAGTCAAAAAGACATCAATGTCATTAATAGATACAAGTTCCAGGCAAATACACACACCAGAACCGAAATGGACCGGTTATAATGACACCCTTATTTTTATCGCAAATTAGCATGTTTTTGACATTTATTATAGTATAAAATAGCCCCAAAACCATACTGGATATTGATTTTTTCACAGAATGTTGCTAATACATTTACTCACATATTCTAAAAAAATCTGGTTAATAGCACCAACCAGAACCGAGTAAGCTTGGTTCTAATACAAAAAACTTGCAAAATAAATTGCAAAAACTGAGTTCCTTGATTATGGTATAACAAAGCTTTACAACATCATTAAGTGATAATTTTTACACATCTCAGTCATAAAGACATCCATGTCATCAAAAGACACAAGTTTTAGGCAAATACACTCACCAGAACCGAAATGGACCGGTTCTAATACAGGCATTGATTTTATCGCAAATTTGGATGTTTTGGACACTTATTATGATGCCAAATAGCCCCAAAACAATATTGGATCTTGATTTTTACACAGAATTATAAGAACACATTTATCTACATGCAGTAAAAACCCCTGGTTAACAGCACCAACCAGAACCGAGTTGGCTCGGTTCTAATACCAAAAAATTGCAAAATAAATTGTGAAAACTGAGTTCATTGATTATGGTATAACACAGCTTTAAAACATCACTGAGTGATAATTTTTACACATCTTAGTCGAAAAGACATCCATGTCATCAAAAGACACAAGTTTTAGGCAAATACACTCACCAGAACCGAAATGGACCGGTTCTAATACAGGCATTGATTTTATCGCAAATTTGGATGTTTTGGACACTTATTATGATGCCAAATAGCCCCAAAACAATATTGGATCTTGATTTTTACACAGAATTATAAGAACACATTTATCTACATGCAGTAAAAACCCCTGGTTAACAGCACCAACCAGAACCGAGTTGGCTCGGTTCTAATACCAAAAAATTGCAAAATAAATTGTGAAAACTGAGTTCATTGATTATGGTATAACACAGCTTTAAAACATCACTGAGTGATAATTTTTACACATCTTAGTCGAAAAGACATCCATGTCATCAAAAGACACAAGTTTTAGGCAAATACACTCACCAGAACCGAAATGGACCGGTTCTAATACAGGCATTGATTTTATCGCAAATTTGGATGTTTTGGACACTTATTATGATGCCAAATAGCCCCAAAACAATATTGGATCTTGATTTTTACACAGAATTATAAGAACACATTTATCTACATGCAGTAAAAACCCCTGGTTAACAGCACCAACCAGAACCGAGTTGGCTCGGTTCTAATACCAAAAAATTGCAAAATAAATTGTGAAAACTGAGTTCATTGATTATGGTATAACACAGCTTTAAAACATCACTGAGTGATAATTTTTACACATCTTAGTCGAAAAGACATCCATGTCATCAAAAGACACAAGTTTTAGGCAAATACACTCACCAGAACCGAAATGGACCGGTTCTAATACAGGCATTGATTTTATCGCAAATTTGGATGTTTTGGACACTTATTATGATGCCAAATAGCCCCAAAACAATATTGGATCTTGATTTTTACACAGAATTATAAGAACACATTTATCTACATGCAGTAAAAACCCCTGGTTAACAGCACCAACCAGAACCGAGTTGGCTCGGTTCTAATACCAAAAAATTGCAAAATAAATTGTGAAAACTGAGTTCATTGATTATGGTATAACACAGCTTTAAAACATCACTGAGTGATAATTTTTACACATCTTAGTCGAAAAGACATCCATGTCATCAAAAGACACAAGTTTTAGGCAAATACACCCACCAGAACCGAAATGGACCGGTTATAATGCAACCCTTATTTTTATCGCAAATTAGCATGTTTTTGACATTTATTATAGTGCCAAATAGCATCAGAACCATCCTGGATGTTGATTTTTTCACAGAATGATAAAAACACATTCATATACATGATGTAAAAACCCCTGGTTAACAGCACCAACCAGAACCGAGTGGGCTCAGTTCTAATACAAAAAACGTGCAAAATAAAGTTAAGAATTAGACATCTTTGAATATGATATTACAAAGCTTCAAAACATCCCTGGATGATAAATTTTATACAGAATTGTCAAAAACACGTTACCATTATAAATGAAAAAAGATTTTGGCCAAATACACCCACCAGAACCGAAATGGACCGGTTATAACACAACCCATAATTTTATCGCAAATTAGCATGTTTTGGACATTTATTATGGTGCCAAATAGCCCCAGAACCATCCTGGATGTTGATTTTTTCACAGAATGATTACAATACATCCAGCAACAACATATAAAAAGTTCTGATTAATAACACAAACCAGAACCGAGAAGGCTCGGTTCTAATACAAAAAAATGTGCAGAAAAAAGTAATAAATTAGAGGTCATTGATTATGATATTACAAAGCTCCAGAACATGTTTGGATGATAATTTTTAAACAGAATTGTCAAAAATACATCATTTTCATGAATGGACAAAGACTTTGGGCATATACACCCACCAGAACCGAAATGGACCGGTTATAATGACACCCGTATTTTTATCGCAAATTAGTATGTTTTGGACATTTATTATAGTGTCAAATAGCATCAGAACCATCCTGGATGTTCATTTTTTCATAGAATAAGCAAAATACATTGCCAAATACAAGGAAAAAAAATTCCAGTTAAAAAAACACTCCAGAACCGAAATGGACCGGTTATAATGCAACCACCATGCAAAAACACAGTACCCAAATGGAGGTCATTGATTATAGAATATTAAAACTCCAGAACATCACTGGATGATAAATTTTACACCATTTAATCAAAAACACATTCCTTTATTCAATGGACACCATCCACATGTCAAACCATCAACCAAAACCAACTGGACCTGGTTCAAATACATGCAACATTTTATCGCAAATAAGCATGTTTTTGTACACTATTTATGGTAAAAAAATAGTCCCAGAACGTCCCTAAAAGTTTATTTCTTCACAAATCATTCATTAATACATCCACCCAGAGATAAGACAAAGTCCTGAATCTAAATAACCTTCCAGAACCAAAATGGACCGTTTTTAATACAAGGCAATATGCTATATCAAGTGCCAGTGTTTATGACACTATTTATGGTATAAAATAGTCCAAGAACATTATTAAATCTTTATTTTTACACAGCACAAGTATAATACATCCCTTTACACATTTGACACAATTCCCAGTTAAAAACAACAACTAGAACCGACTGGACCTTATTATAATGCATGCATCATTTTAGCGAAAATAGGCATGATTTAGGCTACTATTTATAGTGATAAAAAATCAACAGAATGTCCCTGGAAGTTAATTTTTTCACCAATTTGTCAATAATACACCCTTTTATATTTAGAAAAAAATCCCAACTGAAAATAACCCTTCAGAACCGAAATGGACTGTATTTAATAAAGGCAACTACAATTCAGTCATCCATTTTTACTCGTACCAAAAGCATTTCCCGGCTGGATATACATTCAAAAATGATTCTTTTGATAAAAAAAGAAGATATATAGTCCCAGCAAATATTTAGGCACTTTACCCCGTCTTAATTGACCCAAGAGAACCGTTTTTAACCAGTTTTTTTATACAGTACCGTAAGAAATGGACGAGAGACGCTGTTTTGGAAAAGGGAGAAAAGATGCCCTCCTGTGGACACTTTTTGTCATTACAAGTATGGAAAAGGGAGAAAAGATGCCCTCCTGTGGACACTTTTTGTCATTACAATTGTTAAAATAAACCCTTTTTATGGCTAAAATACGTTCCCTGGGCTCATTTAAAGTGTTTAAAAATACAGAATAGATTAAATTAAACTCGAGTCATTATATTTCATCATTTAAATACATTTTAGTCGTTAATTTAATACATTTTAATGGTTTTAAGGGCTTTCTATTATTAAATATGCTTGTTTTAGACAGTAGTTATGGTCAGATATAGCCCCAGAACAAGCCAGGATGATAATTTTTGACACAAAATGATAGAAAATACATCCAACCAGAGATATGACCACATACATAGGTAAAATAACCTTCCAGAAACGAACCAGATCTATTATAATCACTATTGTAATGACAAATATTACTGTCTACTGTACCAACCCCTAACAATAACCCCAACCCCTAACAATATCCCCAACCCCTAACAATAACCATAACCCCTAACAGTAACCCCTAACATTAACCAAAACCCCTAACAATAACCATAACCCCTAACAATAACAGTAACCCCTAACAATAACCAAAACCCCTAACAGTAACCCCTAACAGTAACCAAAACCCTAACAGTAACCAAAACCCCTAACAGTAACCCCTAACAATAACAATAACCCCTAACAATAACCAAAACCCCTAACAATAACCCCAAACCCTAACAATAACCCCTAACAGTAACCAAAACCCCTAACAATAACCAAAACCCCTAACAGTAACCCCTAACAGTAACCAAAACCCTAACAGTAACCAAAACCCCTAACAGTAACCCCTAACAATAACAATAACCCCTAACAATAACCAAAACCCCTAACAATAACCCCAAACCCTAACAATAACCCCTAACAGTAACCAAAACCCCTAACAATAACCAAAACCCCTTACAGTAACCCCTAACAGTAACCAAAACCCCTAACAGTAACCCCTAACAATAACACTAACCCCTAACAGTAACCCCTAACAACAACACTAACCCCTAACAGTAACCCCTAACAATAACCAAAACCCCTAACAATAACCCCTAACAATAACCAAAACCCATAACAATAACCCCAAACCCTAACAATAACCCCTAACAATAACCAAAACCCTAACAATAACCAAAACCCCTAACAGTAACCCCTAACAATAACCACAACCCCTAACAGTAACCCCTAACAATAACCACAACCCCTAACAGTAACCCCTAACAATAACAATAACCCCTAACAATAACAATAACCCCTAACAATAACCAAAACCCCTAACAATAACCCCAAACCCTAACAATAACCCCTAACAATAACCAAAACCCTAACAATAACCCCAAACCCTAACAATAACCCCTAACAATAACCAAAACCCTAACAATAACCCCTAACAATGACCAAAACCCTAACAATAACCCAAAACCCTAACAATAACCCCTAACAATAACCAAAACCCCTAACAATAACACTAACCCCTAACAGTAACCCCTAACAATAACCAAAACCCCTAACAATAACCCCAAACCCCAACAGTAACCCCTAACAATAACCAAAACCCCTAACAACAACACTAACCCCTAACAGTAACCCCTAACAATAACCCAAACCCTAACAATAACACCAACCCCTAACAATAACCCCAAACCCTAACAGTAACCCCTAACAATAACCATAACCCCTAACATTAACCCAAACCCTAACAGCAACCCCTAACAATAACCAAAACCCCTAACAGTAACCCCTAACAATAACCCAACCCCTAACAATAACCAAAACCCCTAACAATAACCATAACCCCTAACAATAACAGTAACCCCTAACAGTAACCCCTAACAGTAACCAAAACCCTAACAGTAACCAAAACCCCTAACAGTAACCCCTAACAATAACAATAACCCCTAACAATAACAATAACCCCTAACAATAACCCCAAACCCTAACAGTAACCCCTAACAATAACCACAACCCCTAACAGTAACCCCTAACAATAACCAAAACCCTAACAATAACACTAACCCCTAACAGTAACCCCTAACAATAACAATAACCCCTAACAATAACAATAACCCCTAACAATAACCAAAACCCCTAACAATAACCCCTAACAATAACCAAAACCCTAACAATAACACTAACCCTAACAATAACCAAAACCCCTAACAGTAACCCCTAACAATAACCACAACCCCTAACAGTAACCCCTAACAATAACCACAACCCCTAACAGTAACCCCTAACAATAACAATAACCCCTAACAATAACAATAACCCCTAACAATAACCAAAACCCCTAACAATAACCCCTAACAATAACCAAAACCCTAACAATAACACTAACCCTAACAATAACCAAAACCCCTAACAGTAACCCCTAACAATAACCAAAACCCTAACAATAACACTAACCCCTAACAGTAACCCCTAACAATAACCACAACCCCTAACAGTAACCCCTAACAATAACCAAAACCCTAACAATAACCACAACCCCTAACAATAACCCCAACCCCTAACAATAACCAAAACCCCTAACAATAACCCCAACAATAACAAAAACCCCTAACAATAACCCCAACAATAACAAAAACCCCTAACAGTAACCCCTAACAATAACCAAAACCCCTAACAGTAACCCCTAACAATAACCAAAACCCCTAACAGTAACCCCTAACAATAACCATAACCCCTAACAATAACCAAAACCTCTAACAGTAACCCCTAACAATAACCACAACCCCTAACAGTAACCCCTAACATTAACCAAAACCCCTAACAATAACAATAACCCTAACAATAACACTAACCCCTAACAATAACCCCAAACCCAAACAGTAACCCCTAACAATAACAGTAACCCCTAACAATAACCAAAACCCCTAACAATAACCATAACCCCTAACATTAACCCCTAACATTAACCAAAACCACTAACAGTAACCCCTAACAATAACCAAAACCCTAACAATAACCACAACCCCTAACAGTAACCCCTAACAATAACCCAAACCCCTAACAATAACCCCTAAAAATAACCAAAACCCTAACAATAACACTAACCCTAACAATAACCAAAACCCCTAACAGTAACCCCTAACAATAACCAAAACCCCTAACAATAACCATAACCCCTAACATTAACCCCTAACATTAACCAAAACCACTAACAGTAACCCCAAACAATAACCAAAAACCCTAACAATAACCCCAAACCCTAACAATAACCAAAACCCTTAACAGTAACCCCTAACAATAACCACAACCCCTAACAGTAACCCCTAACAATAACAATAACCCCTAACAATAACAATAACCCCTAACAATAACCAAAACCCCTAACAATAACCCCAAACCCTAACAATAACCCCTAACAATGACCAAAACCCTAACAATAACCCAAAACCCTAACAATAACCCCTAACAATAACCAAAACCCTAACAATAACCCCTAACAATGACCAAAACCCTAACAATAACCCAAAACCCTAACAATAACCCCTAACAATAACCAAAACCCCTAACAATAACACTAACCCCTAACAGTAACCCCTAACAATAACCAAAACCCCTAACAATAACCCCAAACCCCAACAGTAACCCCTAACAATAACCAAAACCCCTAACAACAACACTAACCCCTAACAGTAACCCCTAACAATAACCCAAACCCTAACAATAACACCAACCCCTAACAATAACCCCAAACCCTAACAGTAACCCCTAACAATAACCATAACCCCTAACATTAACCCAAACCCTAACAGCAACCCCTAACAATAACCAAAACCCCTAACAGTAACCCCTAACAATAACCCAACCCCTAACAATAACCAAAACCCCTAACAATAACCCCTAACCATAACCCCAACCCCTGACCTTTGACCTTTGACCTCCTTAGGTCAAAGGTCAAAGGTCAAAGGTCAAAGGTTAGGGGTAGGGTTTTGGTTAGGGTTATGGTTAGGGTTGTGGTTGTGGTTATGGTTATGGTTGTGGTTTAGGTTTGGGTTTTGGTTTGGGTTATGGTTATGGTTATGGTTATGGTTAAGGTCAAAGGTCAAAGGTCAAAGGTCAAAGGTCAAAGGTCAAAGGTCAAAGGTCAAAGGTCAAAGGTTAGGGGTAGGGTTAGGGTTTGGGTTAGGGTTAGGGTTAGGGGTATGGTTGGGGTTATGGTTAGGGTTATGGTTGGGGTTACGGTTAGGGGTATGTTTGGGGTTAGGGTTGGGGGTATGTTTGGGGTTAGGGTTGGGGTTGGGGTTAGGGTTGGGGTTGGGGTTAGGGTTGGGGTTAGGGTTAGGGGTATGTTTGGGGTTAGGGTTGGGGTTAGGGGTATGTTTGGGGTTAGGGTTGGGGTTGGGGTTAGGGTTGGGGTTAGGGGTATGTTTGGGGTTAGGGTTGGGGTTAGGGTTAGGGTTGGGGTTAGGGTTAGGGGTATGTTTGGGGTTAGGGTTGGGGTTAGGGGTATGTTTGGGGTTAGGTTTGGGGTTAGGGGTATGTTTGGGGTTAGGGTTGGGGTTGGGGTTAGGGTTGGGGTTAGGGGTATGTTTGGGGTTAGGGTTGGGGTTAGGGTTAGGGTTGGGGTTGGGGTTAGGGTTGGGGTTAGGGTTAGGGGTATGTTTGGGGTTAGGGTTGGGGTTGGGGTTAGGGTTAGGGGTATGTTTGGGGTTAGGGGTATGTTTGGGGTTAGGGTTGGGGTTAGGGTTAGGGTTGGGGTTGGGGTTAGGGTTGGGGTTAGGGTTAGGGGTATGTTTGGGGTTAGGGTTGGGGTTGGGGTTAGGGTTAGGGGTATGTTTGGGGTTAGGGGTATGTTTGGGGTTGGGGTTATGGTTAGGGGTATGTTTGGGGTTAGGGGTATGTTTGGGGTTAGGGTTGGGGTTAGGGGTATGTTTGGGGTTAGGGTTAGGGGTATGTTTGGGGTTAGGGTTGGGGTTAGGGTTAGGGGTATGTTTGGGGTTATGGTTAGGGTTACGGTTGGGGTTAGGGTTAGGGTTATGGTTAGGGGTATGGTTGGGGTTAGGGTTTTTGTTAGGGGTTAGGGTTTATGTTAGGGGTTAGTGTTTATGTTAGGGGTTAGTGTTTATGTTAGGGGTTAGTGTTATTGTTAGGGTTTTTGTTAGGGGTTAGGGTTTATGTGAGGGGTTAGTGTTTATGTTAGGGGTTAGTGTTTATGTTAGGGGTTAGTGTTATTGTTAGGGTTTTTGTTAGGGGTTAGGGTTTATGTGAGGGGTTAGGGTTTATGTGAGGGGTTAGTGTTATTGTTAGGGTTTATGTGAGGGGTTAGTGTTATTATTAGGGTTTATGTGAGGGGTAAGTGTTATTGTTAGGGTTTATGTGAGGGGTTAGTGTTATTGTTAGGGTTTATGTGAGGGGTTAGGGTTTATGTGAGGGGTTAGTGTTATTGTTAGGGGTTAGGGTTTATGTTAGGGTTTTTTTTAGGGGTTAGGGTTTATGTGAGGGGTTAGTGTTATTGTTAGGGGTTAGGGTTTATGTTAGGGTTTTTGTTAGGGGTTAGGGTTTATGTAAGGGGTTAGTGTTATTGTTAGGGGTTAGGGTTTATGTTAGGGTTTTTGTTAGGGGTTAGGGTTTATGTGAGGGGTTAGGGTTTTTGTTGGGGGTTAGTGTTATTGTTAGGGTTTATGTGAGGGGTTAGGGTTTATGTGAGGGGTTAGTGTTATTGTTAGGGTTTATGTGAGGGGTTAGGGTTTATGTGAGGGGTTAGTGTTATTGTTAGGGTTTATGCGAGGGGTTAGTGTTATTGTTAGGGTTTATGTGAGGGGTTAGGGTTTATGTGAGGGGTTAGTGTTATTGTTAGGGTTTATGCGAGGGGTTAGTGTTATTGTTAGGGTTTATGTGAGGGGTTAGGGTTTATGTGAGGGGTTAGTGTTATTGTTAGGGTTTATGCGAGGGGTTAGTGTTATTGTTAGGGTTTATGTGAGGGGTTAGGGTTTATGTGAGGGGTTAGTGTTATTGTTAGGGTTTATGCGAGGGGTTAGTGTTATTGTTAGGGTTTATGTGAGGGGTTAGGGTTTATGTGAGGGGTTAGTGTTATTGTTAGGGTTTATGCGAGGGGTTAGTGTTATTGTTAGGGTTTATGTGAGGGGTTAGGGTTTATGTGAGGGGTTAGTGTTATTGTTAGGGTTTATGCGAGGGGTTAGTGTTATTGTTAGGGTTTATGCGAGGGGTTAGTGTTGTTTTTAGGGTTTATGCGAGGGGTTAGTGTTATTTTTAGGGTTTATGCGAGGGGTTAGGGTTTATGTGAGGGGTTAGTGTTATTGTTAGGGTTTATGCGAGGGGTTAGGGTTATTTTTAGGGTTTATGCGAGGGGTTAGGGTTTATGTGAGGGGTTAGTGTTATTGTTAGGGGTTAGGGGTTTATGTTATGGAGTGCATTTTCCACGGGGAGGGAAGCTGGAGAATAAAAAGAATAACAAAAATAAGCACATTTTCCCTATGTGTTACAACCTGAAATGTGCTCATTTTCGCCGTCTTGCGGACACATTTAAGTACTGCAATCTATTTGAGAGACAGTCAAAAACTCAAGCATACAATCATTTAAAATAACCATATCCAAATAGATCAAGCCCTCCGCTTTCTTTATTCTCTGGAGAGACCCCCCTGCACACTGGAGAGCGCCGCAGCATATTGGAGAGCGCCCCAGCACATTGGAGAGCGCACCAGCACCACGGAGAGCTCCACAGGCAGCTGGAGAGCTCCAGCTCCTGTTGTTTTGATAAAAATACTGTTGTATGGCTGTTTTTTTAATGTATTTCGCCCCTGAGAGTGCTTTTTCCCCGGGGGGCATGTGGAGATGACACTACACTTGAATAAAATTGATAAAATAAACAAGTAAAATGGAAAAAAATCGAAATAAAAAAGCGTTTTTCATCCAAGTGTGGAGCACATTACATCCAGAACGGGCAAGCACAATAAAGTGACCCATCTCTGGAGGAATGAACTCAATACTTGGATGAAAAACGCTATTTATCATGGAAGATATTAGTACCAGGGAAAAAAAAAGAACCAGGGGAAAAAAGAAACCAGCATGGAAGAAATTAGTACCAGCAATGAGGGAATTAAATAAACAGATATATAAATGAAATGGAAAAAATTCGAAATAAAAAAGCGTTTTTCATCCAAGTATGGAGCTCATCACCTCCAGAGAGCAGACCACCATACAGTGGCCCCACTCTGGAGGTAATGAGCTCCACACTTGGATGAAAAACGCTTTATTCCATGGAAGAAGAAAAAAGAACCAGGGAAAATAAGAACCAGCATGGAAGATATGGTATAAAAAAGTAAAATGGAAAAATGTCGAAATAAAAAAGCGTTTTTCATCCAAGTGTGGAGCTCATAACCTCCAGAGAGGGGACCACCACGCAGCGGTCACACTCTGGAGGTAATGAGCTCCACACTTGGATGAAAAACGCTTTATTCCATGGAGGTGGGGAAAAAGAAAACCAGGGTGAAAAAAAGATCCAGCATGGAGGAAAATAAGAACCAGCCTGGAGGTCGAGAAAGAACCAGCATGGAGGAAAATAAGAACCAGCCTGGAGGTCGAGAAAGAACCAGCATGGAGGAAAATAAGAACCAGCCTGGAGGAAAATAAGAACC
Source organism: Stigmatopora nigra (assembly GCF_051989575.1). Lineage (NCBI taxonomy): Eukaryota > Metazoa > Chordata > Actinopteri > Syngnathiformes > Syngnathidae > Stigmatopora > Stigmatopora nigra. Next base: position 159,862 of record NW_027551620.1, read on the forward strand.
AGCCTGGAGGAAAATAAGAACCAGCCTGGAGGTCGAGAAAGAACCAGCATGGAGGAAAATAAGAACCAGCCTGGAGGTCATCATCCTCCAGCATGGAGGAAAATAAGAACCAGCCTGGAGCTCAAGAGAACCAGCATGG
>NW_027551620.1:167500-170000 GCF_051989575.1 Stigmatopora nigra
CGTTATGCCTCACGTCAATACGTGCGATCGCCCTGTACCTTGTCACGCGATCGATTCGGTTATTTGCCAACCTTCCTTCACTCCTTCCTTTCGTGGCAGGGAGACGTGCACAGTGCATCTACCGATAGCCGCAAGCAGCCCGGTGACACGACGAGAAAACTGTGGGAACGGCCGGCGGCACCTGCGTGCAACCGTAACAAACCGAGAAGAAGCACAGTTTCTCGTGACGGGGGTTTTTCGCAAAACAAAACAAAGAACTCCCGACACCTCCAGGCGATGACGTAACCCGTGAGTCACCCGCGGCTCCTCAAGGAAGCGGCTCTGAGGCTTTTCCCACGGGCCTGAACCACCCAGAGGCACCAAAGAGGTCGTAGAGATTGTGTACTCCATCCCCCTAGAATAGGCACTTATCTCACAAGCCCCGGCGATGCCAACCCGAACCAACAAGGAAAGTCAGGGCCCTTTTACGGCGCAACTTTTTGTGGCGCTCGATTTGTCAAGGCGGGGGTAAATCGAGTCTTTAAACCAGCGTACAACCACCAGAGGCCTTCATAGTGGCGTACAGGTACCGGGCACCTGACTCCCTTCTTATTACCGGAATAATCCCACACGGGAAGCTTTTTTGTCGCAGACTGTGGAGGGGTTCCCAACCTGGTCCCAACATGATCTGTTTTCATTTTCATTCACGCATCGGTTCTTTACGTGATTTCCAAGCATTTCATCTCGTAACACATGTCCACCATCATTAACACATGTCCGTTACCGTCACATCACATCTTGCCCTGTACTATCGGCTCTTTTCTGGCCCCTGTGGCTCCATATGTCCGGTGCTTCACCAAGTACCATGTCTCATTTTTGTTGTCCTCCAAGAATCGGCTTTGTCCCAAAGGCTATGGTATTTGGCATATCGTTATATTTCCTCCGGCAATGGCTCGGCTGGTGGTTAGGTTTCCATGTGTGCCCTCCGTCCACATGCGCCCTTTTTGGGAAAAAAACCGGACTATGGCAGGTCTTTAGTTCAGGTTTGTATCCCACCCCGTGGCTTAGGGATTCTCGTCAACCATCGGTGTCATTTGGCAAAATTTTAGAACTCTCCATATTCGTCAGTATTGTCCTCATTTCCATCGATGAACTCATGGTCATTTCGTTTCCATTTTGTCCTCTTTTTGTCCTCCACATGAACTCGAATGGTGAAATCGTTGCCTTTTTCCCTTGAACTCTTTTTTCTCGCCCGAACCGACACGAGGGTTTTCATGCTTGGGTCGACGGTGCAGATCCCCACCGGGCGGATGCAGATAAGGTGACGATGGTCAGTCCTGACGCGGAGGGGCCTTGGACGAGTGGGGTCTACCACCCGCAGTACCTTAGCCTCCGGCCAATCACCGGTCGCACGCACCAGTCCTCACCGTTATCCAGCTTCGAACGCACTCTCTTCTCTCGGCGTCTCGCCGACCCAGCTATCCCAAACCGACGCGCGGTTGTGTGGAACGTGAACGAGACGACCGCTGAACAAACTCAGCCGGGCGGATGCAGAGACAGTGACGATGGTCAGTCCTGACGCGGAGGGGCCTTGGACGAGTGGGGTCTACCACCCGCAGTACCTTAGCCTCCGGCCAATCACCGGTCGCACGCACCGTGTCCTCACCGTTATCCGTGACCTCGAATGAGTCAGACGCATCGCTCTTGTTGTCACGGCTCTCCAATTGGCCAGAGCGAGACGAAACGCGCTCGCGGGGGACCGTCCGGTTGCAGTGACAGCACGATGGTCAGCCCTGACGCGGAGGGGCCTTGGACGAGTGGGGTCTACCACCCGCAGTACCTTAGCCTCCGGCCAATCGCCGATCGCACGCGCCAGAAACCTCTCCGTTGTTCAGTCCACGAGCTCGCACGAGCCATCCCTCCACACGACTATACCCTGCCGACAGAAGACACGGGCGAGACGACCGCCACATTACATACTAGGCCGAGGCGGATGCAGATAAAGTGACGATGGTCAGTCCTGACGCGGAGGGGCCTTGGACGAGTGGGGTCTACCACCCGCAGTACCTTAGCCTCCGGCCAATCACCGGTCGCACGCACTATGTCCTCACCGTTATCCCGGCTTTCGTTATGCTGCGCACGTTCAGTTCCACTGCCCCCGTTGTCTTTAGCGTGACGTGGTCATACGTGCCAAGCCGCACCCACGCGACCGAGGCGGATGCAGATAAAGTACGATGGTCAGTCCTGACGCGGAGGGGCCTTGGACGAGTGGGGTCTACCACCCGCAGTACCTTAGCCTCCGGCCAATCACCGGTCGCACGCACTATGTCCTCACCGTTATCCCGGCTTTGCAAGCACTATACCCTGGCCCGTCTTGTCGCACTGCTCTTTAAGAGAGCGAGACGACCGCACGGACCGTGACCGTCCGGTTGCAGTGACAGCGACGATGGTCAGCCCTGACGCGGAGGGGCCTTGGACGAGTGGGGTCCACCACCCGCAGTACCTTAGCCTCCGGCCAATC
>NW_027551620.1:175000-215000 GCF_051989575.1 Stigmatopora nigra
TATCGTTTGGTTCGGGCGGAGACATCGACCCATTCGCGCAGGAAGGACAAATGCCGGCTCCGGACGCAGATTAGAAAGAGTTTGAGTTGCGGGGCGAGCATGTGTGAACTTAAGAACACGCATTCGGTACCCGGTCGCCCTCGATCACGGTCATTGCCCGTTCATGCCGGATTCTTGCCACTGCCGCGCACCTACGCGGCCGTCTGGATGCAGTGACGGTGACGATGGTCCTCGTTGACAAGGGAGGGGCCTTGGACGATGGGGACTAACCACCGCAGTACCTTAGCCTCCGCGCAACGGAGGGTCGCACGCACCAGAAACCTCACCATTATTCAGCCGCCTTGTAAGCACTCGCACCGACGCCCGTCCGGATGCAGTGAAGGTGACGATGGTCCTCATTGACTTGGGAGGGGCCTTGGACGATGGGGACTTACCACCGCAGTACCTTAGCCTCCGGACAACGCAGGGTCGCACGCACCAAAACCTCACCGTTATTCAGGCCTTGTCAGCACTCCGCAAACGCCACCGTCCGGATGCAGAAGAGGCGACGATGGTCCTCAGTGACTTGGGAGGGGCCTTAAAAGCACCTTAGCCTCCGGACACCGCAGGGTCGCACGCGCCAAGTCCTCACCGTTGTTCAGTTTTGTAAGCGCTAGCATACCTCGTTCACGCACTAGAGAAGATTTTGTCTTTTGGCCCTTGGATGAAACCCGCAAAGCCGGAGAGACCCCACGCACGAGGCGCGGCCCTCCGAAGGCGAGTCGACCTGAGCCTATCGGTCAGCACACCATTTTGGTTTCGGGCAGGTGAACACCCTTAAACACCATTTATAGGCTGGTGCCAACCCCCTAGCTCACAGTTTTTGTCTTCGCTCCTCATTTTCTCTTTCCATGCAACGTCCTTTGTCATAAAGGTATCTCCGGTACATGGTTTTTCTACGTCCATACCGCCCTGTCTTTGGCATGGACGCAGACACCATTTTTGGGCTGGTGCCGACCCCCTAGCTCACAGACCTGTGTTCGTGTCTTCAGTCCTCTTTATCTTTCCATGTACCGGTTCTTGATTAAAATGATTTTTCGGTTGCATGTCCGCCCCTTTGCCCGGTTCTTCCAACTTGCATGGAAGAGATATGACCATACCGCCGGGACTTTGGTATGGAAATGCCTGGTTCTTCCGTAGAAGAGTTTTCTATGTTCTGGCTCCAGGTCTTTGCCAAGAACACTCACGACGGTCTCCGGCGCCTGGTTCTTCCGTAGAAGAGTTTTATATGTACATGCTCCAGGACTTTTGCATGTACACACCATTTTTAGGCTGGTGTCGACCCCCTAGCTCACAGTTTGTGTCTTCGCTCCTCATTGTTCTCTTTCCATGCACCGTCCTTTGTCATAAAGGTATCTCCGGTACATGGTTTTTCTACGTCCATACCGCCTTGTCTTTGGCATGGACGCAGACACCATTTTTGGGCTGGTGCCGACCCCCTAGCTCACAGACCTGGTTTCGTGTCTTCAGTCCTCTTTCTCTTTCCATGTACCGGTTCTTGATTAAAATGATTTTTCGGTTGCATGTCCGCCCCTTTGCCCGGTTCTTCCAACTTGCATGGAAGAGATATGACCATACCGCCGGGACTTTGGTATGGAAATGCCTGGTTCTTCCGTAGAAGAGTTTTCTATGTTCTGGCTCCAGGTCTTTGCCAAGAACACTCACGACGGTCTCCGGCGCCTGGTTCTTCCGTAGAAGAGTTTTATATGTACATGCTCCAGGACTTTTGCATGTACACACCATTTTTAGGCTGGTGTCGACCCCCTAGCTCACAGTTTGTGTCTTCGCTCCTCATTGTTCTCTTTCCATGCACCGTCCTTTGTCATAAAGGTATCTCCGGTACATGGTTTTTCTACGTCCATACCGCCTTGTCTTTGGCATGGACGCAGACACCATTTTTGGGCTGGTGCCGACCCCCTAGCTCACAGACCTGGTTTCGTGTCTTCAGTCCTCTTTCTCTTTCCATGTACCGGTTCTTGATTAAAATGATTTTTCGGTTGCATGTCCGCCCCTTTGCCCGGTTCTTCCAACTTGCATGGAAGAGATATGACCATACCGCCGGGACTTTGGTATGGAAATGCCTGGTTCTTCCGTAGAAGAGTTTTCTATGTTCTGGCTCCAGGTCTTTGCCAAGAACACTCACGACGGTCTCCGGCGCCTGGTTCTTCCGTAGAAGAGTTTTATATGTACATGCTCCAGGACTTTTGCACGTACACTCACGACTTTTTGCCACTGGCCCGGTTCTTCCAACTTTTGTGGAAGATTTTTGGATGTCCATACCACCAGGCATATGTCATGGACATCCACGAATTCTCTCTGGTGTGGATCTCTGGAGCTTCGGTCCTCCGGCCCTCTGGATCTTTTGCCTGGTTCTTCCGTAGAAGAGTTTTCTATGTTCTGGCTCCAGGTCTTTGCCAAGAACACTCACGACGGTCTCCGGCGCCTGGTTCTTCCGTAGAAGAGTTTTATATGTACATGCTCCAGGACTTTTGCACGTACACTCACGACTTTCTGCCACTGGCCCGGTTCTTCCAACTTTTGTGGAAGATTTTTGGATGTCCATACCACCAGGCATATGTCATGGACATCCACGAATTCTCTCTAGTGTGGATCTCTGGAGCTCTGGAGCTTCGGTCCTCCGGCCCTCTGGATCTTTTGCCTGGTTCTTCCGTAGAAGAGTTTTCTATGTTCTGGCTCCAGGTCTTTGCCAAGAACACTCACGACGGTCTCCGGCGCCTGGTTCTTCCGTAGAAGAGTTTTATATGTACATGCTCCAGGACTTTTGCACGTACACTCACGACTTTTTGCCACTGGCCCGGTTCTTCCAACTTCCGTGGAAGATTTTTGGATGTCCATACCACCAGGCATATGTCATGGACATCCACGAATTCTCTCTAGTGTGGATCTCTGGAGCTCTGGAGCTTCGGTCCTCCGGCCCTCTGGATCTTTTGCCTGGTTCTTCCGTAGAAGAGTTTTCTATGTTCTGGCTCCAGGTCTTTGCCAAGAACACTCACGACGGTCTGCCCTCGCCTGGTTCTTCCAACTTCCGTGGAAGATTTTTGGATGTCCATACCACCAGGCATATGTCATGGACATCCACGAATTCTCTCTATTGTGGATCTCTGGAGCTCTGGAGCTTCGGTCCTCCGGCCCTCTGGATCTTTTGCCTGGTTCTTCCGTAGAAGAGTTTTCTATGTTCTGGCTCCAGGTCTTTGCCAAGAACACTCACGACGGTCTGCCCTCGCCTGGTTCTTCCAACTTCCGTGGAAGATTTTTGGATGTCCATACCACCAGGCATATGTCATGGACATCCACGAATTCTCTCTATTGTGGATCTCTGGAGCTCTGGAGCTTCGGTCCTCCGGCCCTCTGGATCTTTTGCCTGGTTCTTCCGTAGAAGAGTTTTCTATGTTCTGGCTCCAGGTCTTTGCCAAGAACACTCACGACGGTCTGCCCTCGCCTGGTTCTTCCAACTTCCGTGGAAGATTTTTGGATGTCCATACCACCAGGCATAAGTCATGGACACCCTGAGTCTCGTTCGTGTGTGGATCTCTGGAGCTCTGGAGCTCCCGGACACTCCTGGATCTATGGAGCTCCGGTCCTCCGGCCCTCTGGATCTCTGGAGCTCTGGAGCTCTGGAGCTCTGGAGGTCAGGCCCAAACCTCCAGGATTTTGGAAGGGCCTTTTTCATATTGCCAAGCCGAGTGTGACACCTTTTTCGGCCTGTTTCAGTCCCTCAGGACGGTCTCTCTGGTTCTTTTCACTCCCGAAAATTTTTCTAAGTCCAGCCACACTTAGAAAAAATTCGCTTCAATTCGGGAGAACCAGGGGGACAAGGGGCATTGCAAAAGTACTGTGCCCGAATGTGAGCTCCTTCCGTCGGCCTACTGGGGAGAGAGGGGTCGGTCTTAGGCCTGGAGCTCACATTCAAAATTTTCCTCTCCCTATAATCTTGCCGAAGGCTTTTTGCAGACCACCGGAAATTGCGGGAGTAGGCAAATCATATCCTAGGGGTATTGGTAGACCCAAATCAGATGCCTTGGTAGACCCAAATGAGAAGCCCTGGTAGACCTAAAAAATCGAAAAAACGACTATGTCCGACAGGACTTAGTCGTTTTTTCAGAAATTTTCTGAAAAAACGACTAAGTCCTGTCGGACATAGTCATTTTTTCACACTTTTTCGGACTTAGAAAATTTTTTGGACTTAGAAAATTTTTGAGAAGCTCAAAAAAACGACTAAGTCCCGTTGGACATAGTCATTTTTTCAGACTTTTTCTCAAAAAAATGACTAAGTCCCGTTGGACATAGTCATTTTTTCAGACTTTTTCTCAAAAAAATGACAGAGTCCGTTTTTTTGGACTTAGAATTTTTTTTGGACTTAGAAAATTTTTGAGAACCAGGGCTTTTCACCGGGACTTTTGCCAGTTTGTATCCGAAGGCAGCGCTCCTTCGGACACTTTTCCTGTGACACACCGCTGTTGGACATAGTCATTTTTTCAGACATTTTTGAGAACCAGGATTTTCACCGGGACATTGTCCCATTTCTATCCGAAGATAGTGCATGGTCGGACACTTTTCCTCTCAGCCCCCGCTGAAAGACATAGTCGTTTTTTCCAAGATTTTTGGACTTAGAATTTTTTTTGGACTTAGAAAATTTTTCGGACTTAGAAAATTTTTGAGAACCAGAGCTTTTCACCGGGACATCTGCCCGTTTGTGTCCGAAGGCAGCGCTCCTTCGGACACTTTTCCTGTGACACACCGCTGTTGGACATAGTCATTTTTTCAGACATTTTTGAGAACCAGGATTTTCACCGGGACATTGTCCCATTTGTATCCGAAGGCAGCGCTCCTTCGGATACTTTTCCTCTCAGCCCCCGCTGAAAGACATAGTCGTTTTTTCCAAGATTTTTGGACTTAGAATTTTTTTTGGACTTAGAATTTTTTTTGGACTTAGAAAATTTTTGAGAACCAGAGCTTTTCACCGGGACATCTGCCCGTTTGTATCCGAAGGCAGCGCTCCTTCGGACACTTTTCCTGTGACACACCGCTGTTGGACATAGTCATTTTTTCAGACATTTTTGAGAACCAGGATTTTCACCGGGACATTGTCCCATTTGTATCCGAAGGCAGCGCTCCTTCGGATACTTTTTCTCTCAGCCCCCGCTGAAAGACATAGTCGTTTTTTCCAAGATTTTTGGACTTAGAATTTTTTTTGGACTTAGAATTTTTTTTGGACTTAGAAAATTTTTGAGAACCAGAGCTTTTCACCGGGACATCTGCCCGTTTGTATCCGAAGGCAGCGCTCCTTCGGACACTTTTCCTTTGACACACCGCTGTTGGACATAGTCATTTTTTTGCCATTTTTTGAGAACCAGGATTTTCACCGGGACATCTGCCCGTTTGTATCCGAAGGCAGCGCTCCTTCGGATACTTTTTCTCTCAGCCCCCGCTGAAAGACATAGTCGTTTTTTCCAAGATTTTTGGACTTAGAATTTTTTTTGGACTTAGAAAATTTTTTGGACTTAGAAAATTTTTGAGAACCAGAGCTTTTCACCGGGACATCTGCCCGTTTGTATCCGAAGGCAGCGCTCCTTCGGACACTTTTCCTTTGACACACCGCTGTTGGACATAGTCATTTTTTTGCCATTTTTTGAGAACCAGGATTTTCACCGGGACATCTGCCCGTTTGTATCCGAAGGCAGCGCTCCTTCGGATACTTTTTCTCTCAGCCCCCGCTGAAAGACATAGTCGTTTTTTCCAAGATTTTTGGACTTAGAATTTTTTTTGGACTTAGAATTTTTTTTGGACTTAGAAAATTTTTGAGAACCAGAGCTTTTCACCGGGACATCTGCCCGTTTGTATCCGAAGGCAGCGCTCCTTCGGACACTTTTCCTTTGACACACCGCTGTTGGACATAGTCATTTTTTTGCCATTTTTTGAGAACCAGGATTTTCACCGGGACATCTGCCCGTTTGTATCCGAAGGCAGCGCTCCTTCGGATACTTTTTCTCTCAGCCCCCGCTGAAAGACATAGTCGTTTTTTCCAAGATTTTTGGACTTAGAATTTTTTTTGGACTTAGAAAATTTTTTGGACTTAGAAAATTTTTGAGAACCAGAGCTTTTCACCGGGACATCTGCCCGTTTGTGTCCGAAGGCAGCGCTCCTTCGGACACTTTTCCTTTGACACACCGCTGTTGGACATAGTCATTTTTTCAGACATTTTTGAGAACCAGGATTTTCACCGGGACATCTGCCCGTTTGTATCCGAAGGCAGCGCTCCTTCGGATACTTTTTCTCTCAGCCCCCGCTGAAAGACATAGTCGTTTTTTCCAAGATTTTTGGACTTAGAATTTTTTTTGGACTTAGAAAATTTTTTGGACTTAGAAAATTTTTGAGAACCAGAGCTTTTCACCGGGACATCTGCCCGTTTGTGTCCGAAGGCAGCGCTCCTTCGGACACTTTTCCTTTGACACACCGCTGTTGGACATAGTCATTTTTTCAGACATTTTTCGAAGAACCAGGATTTTTCACCGGGACATTGTCCCGTTTGTATCCGAAGGCAGCGCTCCTTCGGATACTTTTTCTCTCAGCCCCCGCTGAAAGACATAGTCGTTTTTTCCAAGATTTTTGGACTTAGAATTTTTTTTGGACTTAGAAAAATTTTCGGACTTAGAAAATTTTTGAGAACCAGGAAATTGTCTGGCTCCCTGGAGCTCCGGCCCTCGTGGTTCTCTGGAGCTCCAGCTTTCCTGGTTCTCTGGAGCTCCAGCCCTCCTGGCTCTATGGAGCTCCGGTCCTCCGGCCCTCTGGATCTCTGGAGCTCCGGTACTCCGGAGCTCCGGCCCTCTGGATCTCTGGAGCTCCGGTACTCCGGAGCTCCGGCCCTCATGGATCTCTGGAGCTCCGGTACTCCGGAGCTCCGGCCCTCATGGATCTCTGGAGCTCTTGCCCTCCGGAGCTCCGGTCCTCTTGGATCTCTGGTTCTATGGAGCTCCGGTCCTCCGGCCCTCCGGAGCTCCGGTCCTCCGGCCCACTGGATCTCTGGAGCTCCGGCCTTCCAAAAAAATTCTAAGTCCAAAAGTTGGACTTAGAAAAATTTTTGGACTTAGAAAAATTTTCGGACTTAGAAAATTTTTGAGAACCAGGATTTTCACCGGGACATTTGCCCGTTTGTATCCGAAGGCAGCGCTCCTTCGGACACTTTTTCTCTCAGCCCCCGCTGAAAGACATAGCCATTTTTTCGCCCTTTTTTTTTCAAAGATTTTCACTTTGAAAAATTCATTAAAATTCAACCGAACCACCTAGGACCGGGGCACTTCGTGAGAAGGATGCCCGAATGTGAGCCTTTTGGATCCCATACCGGCAGAGGACAGGCTCGGCCCGACGCCTGGAGCTCACATTCAAATTTTTCCTCTCCCTATATACTTGCCGAAGGCTTTTTGCAGACCACCGGAAATTGCAGGAGTGGGTGATTTATATGGGTCATGTCTTTCGATCCTTTTCTCCTTCAATGTACCGGTTCTATGGAGCTTCCCTGGAATATGGTTAAAATTGCAGCTCCGAGCTCCATATATTTTTCGAGTTATGGAGCTTTTTGTCGAAAAAGTTGAAAAATTTTCTAAGTCCAAAAAATTTTCTAAGTCCAAAAGTTGGACTTAGAAAATTTTTTGGACTTAGAAAATTTTTGAGAACCAGGAAAGCTCCGGAGCTCCGGGGCTCCGGGGCTCCGGGGCTCCGGAGCTCCGGTCCTCTGGAGCTCCGGAGCTCCGGTCCTCTGGAGCTCCGGGGCTCCGGGGCTCCGGTTCTCTGGAGCTCCGGAGCTCCGGTCCTCTGGAGCTCCGGAGCTCCGGAGCTCCGGAGCTCCGGTCCCCTGGAGCTCCGGAGCTCTGGAGCTCCGGAGCTCCGGGGCTCCGGAGCTCCGGAGCTCCGGGGCTCCGGAGCTCCGGTCCCCTGGAGCTCCGGAGCTCCGGTCCTCTGGAGCTCCGGGGCTCCGGGGCTCCGGTTCTCTGGAGCTCCGGAGCTCCGGTCCTCTGGAGCTCCGGAGCTCCGGAGCTCCGGTCCTCTGGAGCTCCGGAGCTCCGGTCCTCTGGAGCTCCGGAGCTCCGGTCCTCTGGAGCTCCGGAGCTCCGGAGCTCCGGTCCTCTGGAGCTCCGGAGCTCCGAAAATTTTCTAAGTCCAAAAGTTGGACTTAGAAAATTTTTTGGACTTAGAAAATTTTTGAGAACCAGGAAAGCTCCGGGGCTCCGGGGCTCCGGGGCTCTGGAGCTCCGGGGCTCCGGGGCTCTGGAGCTCCGGAGCTCCGGTCCTCTGGAGCTCCGGTTCTCTGGAGCTCCGGAGCTCCGGAGCTCCGGTCCTCTGGAGCTCCGGGGCTCCGGTTCTCTGGAGCTCCGGAGCTCCGGTCCTCTGGAGCTCCGGAGCTCCGGAGCTCCGAAAATTTTCTAAGTCCAAAAGTTGGACTTAGAAAATTTTTTGAGAACCAGGAAAGCTCCGGAGCTCCGGAGCTCCGGTCCTCTGGAGCTCCGGAGCTCCGGAGCTCTGGGGCTCCGGAGCTCTGGGGCTCCGGAGCTCCGGTTCTCTGGAGCTCTGGAGCTCCGGAGCTCCGGTCCCCTGGAGCTCCGGAGCTCCGGTTCTCCGGAGCTCCGGTTCTACTGGTTGTCCGGAGCTCCGGAGCACCGGAGCTCCGGTCCTCTGGAGCTCCGAAAATTTTCTAAGTCCAAAAGTTGGACTTAGAAAAATTTTTGGACTTAGAAAAATTTTTGAGAACCAGGAAAGCTCCGGAGCTCCGGAGCTCCGGCGCTCCGGAGCTCCGGTCCTCTGGAGCTCCGGTCCTCTGGAGCTCCAGAGGACCGGAGCTCCGGAGCTCCGGAGCTCCGGTCCTCTGGAGCTCCGGAGCTCCGGAGCTCCGGCCCTCTGGAGCTCTGGAGCTCCGGAGCTCCGGAGCTCCGAAAATTTTCTAAGTCCAAAAGTTGGACTTAGAAAAATTTTTGGACTTAGAAAAATTTTTGAGAACCAGGAAAGCTCCGGGGCTCCGGAGCTCCGGTCCTCTGGAGCTCCGGAGCTCCGGAGCTCCGGAGCTCCGGTTCTCCGGAGCTCTGGAGCTCCGGTCCTCTGGAGCTCCGGAGCTCTGGAGCTCCGGAGCTCCGGAGCTCCGGTCTTCTGGAGCTCCGAAAATTTTCTAAGTCCAAAAGTTGGACTTAGAAAAATTTTTGAGAACCAGGAAAGCTCCGGAGCTCTGGGGCTCCGGAGCTCTGGGGCTCCGGAGCTCCGGTTCTCTGGAGCTCTGGAGCTCCGGAGCTCCGGAGCTCCGGTCCTCTGGAGCTCCGGAGCTCCGGTCCTCTGGAGCTCCGGAGCTCCGGAGCTCCGGAGCTCCGGTTCTCTGGAGCTCTGGAGCTCCGGAGCTCCGGAGCTCCGGTCCTCTGGCGCTCCGGAGCTCCGGAGCTCCGGCCCTCTGGAGCTCTGGAGCTCCGGAGCTCCGGAGCTCCGGAGCTCCGGTCCTCTGGCGCTCCGGAGCTCCGGAGCTCCGGCCCTCTGGAGCTCTGGAGCTCCGGAGCTCCGGAGCTCCGAAAATTTTCTAAGTCCAAAAGTTGGACTTAGAAAAATTTTTGGACTTAGAAAAATTTTTGGACTTAGAAAAATTTTCGGACTTAGAAAATTTTTGAGAACCAGGATTTTCACCGGGACATTTGCCCGTTTGTATCCGAAGGCAGCGCTCCTTCGGACACTTTTTCTCTCAGCCCCCGCTGAAAGACATAGCCATTTTTTCGCCCATTTTTTTTCAAAGTTTTTCACTTTGAAAAATTCATATAAATTCAACCGAACCACCTAGGACCGGGGCACTTCGTGAGAAGGATGCCCGAATGTGAACCTTTTGGATCCCATACCGGCAGAGGACAGGCTCGGCCCGACGCCTGGAGCTCACATTCAAATTTTTCCTCTCCCTATATACTTGCCGAAGGCTTTTTGCAGACCACCGGAAATTGCAGGAGTGGGTGATTTATATGGGTCATGTCTTTCGATCCTTTTCTCCTTCAATGTACCGGTTCTATGGAGCTTCCCTGGAATATGGTTAAAATTGCAGCTCCGAGCTCCATATATTTTTCGAGTTATGGAGCTTTTTGTCGAAAAAGTTGAAAAATTTTCTAAGTCCAAAAAATTTTCTAAGTCCAAAAGTTGGACTTAGAAAATTTTTTGGACTTAGAAAAATTTTGAGAACCAGGAAAGCTCCGGAGCTCCGGGGCTCCGGGGCTCCGGGGCTCCGGAGCTCCGGTCCTCTGGAGCTCCGGAGCTCTGGAGCTCCGGAGCTCCGGAGCTCCGGTCCTCTGGAGCTCCGGGGCTCCGGGGCTCCGGTTCTCTGGAGCTCCGGAGCTCCGGTCCTCTGGAGCTCCGGAGCTCCGGAGCTCCGGAGCTCCGGTCCCCTGGAGCTCCGGAGCTCTGGAGCTCCGGAGCTCCGGGGCTCCGGAGCTCCGGAGCTCCGGGGCTCCGGAGCTCCGGTCCCCTGGAGCTCCGGAGCTCTGGAGCTCCGGAGCTCCGGAGCTCCGGTCCTCTGGAGCTCCGGGGCTCCGGGGCTCCGGTTCTCTGGAGCTCCGGAGCTCCGGTCCTCTGGAGCTCCGGAGCTCCGGAGCTCCGGTCCTCTGGAGCTCCGGAGCTCCGGTCCTCTGGAGCTCCGGAGCTCCGGTCCTCTGGAGCTCCGGAGCTCCGGAGCTCCGGTCCTCTGGAGCTCCGGAGCTCCGAAAATTTTCTAAGTCCAAAAGTTGGACTTAGAAAATTTTTTGGACTTAGAAAATTTTTGAGAACCAGGAAAGCTCCGGGGCTCCGGGGCTCCGGGGCTCTGGAGCTCCGGGGCTCCGGGGCTCTGGAGCTCCGGAGCTCCGGTCCTCTGGAGCTCCGGTTCTCTGGAGCTCCGGAGCTCCGGAGCTCCGGAGCTCCGGAGCTCCGGTCCTCTGGAGCTCCGGGGCTCCGGTTCTCTGGAGCTCTGGAGCTCTGGAGCTCCGGAGCTCCGGAGCTCCGGAGCTCCGGGGCTCCGGTTCTCTGGAGCTCCGGAGCTCCGGTCCTCTGGAGCTCCGGAGCTCCGGAGCTCCGAAAATTTTCTAAGTCCAAAAGTTGGACTTAGAAAATTTTTTGAGAACCAGGAAAGCTCCGGAGCTCCGGAGCTCCGGTCCTCTGGAGCTCCGGAGCTCCGGAGCTCTGGGGCTCCGGAGCTCTGGGGCTCCGGAGCTCCGGTTCTCTGGAGCTCTGGAGCTCCGGAGCTCCGGTCCCCTGGAGCTCCGGAGCTCCGGTTCTCCGGAGCTCCGGTTCTACTGGTTGTCCGGAGCTCCGGAGCACCGGAGCTCCGGTCCTCTGGAGCTCCGAAAATTTTCTAAGTCCAAAAGTTGGACTTAGAAAAATTTTTGGACTTAGAAAAATTTTTGAGAACCAGGAAAGCTCCGGAGCTCCGGAGCTCCGGCGCTCCGGAGCTCCGGTCCTCTGGAGCTCCGGTCCTCTGGAGCTCCAGAGGACCGGAGCTCCGGAGCTCCGGAGCTCCGGTCCTCTGGAGCTCCGGAGCTCCGGAGCTCCGGCCCTCTGGAGCTCTGGAGCTCCGGAGCTCCGGAGCTCCGAAAATTTTCTAAGTCCAAAAGTTGGACTTAGAAAAATTTTTGGACTTAGAAAAATTTTTGAGAACCAGGAAAGCTCCGGGGCTCCGGAGCTCCGGTCCTCTGGAGCTCCGGAGCTCCGGTTCTCTGGAGCTCCGGAGCTCCGGTCCTCTGGAGCTCCGGGGCTCTGGAGCTCCGGAGCTCCGGTCCCCTGGAGCTCCGGAGCTCCGGTTCTCTGGAGCTCCGGAGCTCCGGTTCTCTGGAGCTCCGGAGCTCCGGTCCTCTGGAGCTCCGGAGCTCCGGAGCTCCGGTTCTCTGGAGCTCCGGAGCTCCGGTTCTACTGGTTGTCCGGAGCTCTGGAGCTCTGGAGCTCCGGAGCTCCGGAGCTCCGGTCCCCTGGAGCTCCGGTCCTCTGGAGCTCCGGTTGTCCGGAGCTCCGGAGCTCCGGAGCTCCGGTTCTCTGGGGCTCCGGAGCTCCGGAGCTCTGGAGCTCTGGAGCCCTGGAGCTCCGGTCCCCTGGAGCTCCGGAGCTCCGGTCCCCTGGAGCTCCGGAGCTCCGGTCCTCTGGAGCTCCGGAACTCCGGAGCTCCGGTCCCCTGGAGCTCCGGAGCTCCGGTCCTCTGGAGCTCCGGAGCCCCGGAGCTCCGGTCCCCTGGAGCTCCGGAGCTCCGGAGCTCCGGTCCCCTGGAGCTCCGGAGCTCCGGAGCTCTGGAGCTCTGGAGCCCTGGCGCTCCGGAGCTCCGGAGCTCTGGAGCTCTGGAGCTCCAGGGGACCGGAGCTCCGGGGCTCCGGAGCTCCAGAGGACCGGAGCTCCGGAGCTCCAGGGGACCGGAGCTCCGGAGCTCCGGTCCCCTGGAGCTCCGGTCCTCTGGAGCTCCGGAACTCCGGAGCTCCGGTCCCCTGGAGCTCCGGAGCTCCGGTTCTCTGGAGCTCCGGAGCTCCGGAGCTCCGGAGCTCTGGAGCTCTGGAGCCCTGGAGCTCCGGAGCTCCGGAGCTCTGGAGCTCCGGTCCCCTGGAGCTCTGGAGCTCCGGAGCTCCGGAGCTCCAGAGCTCCAGGGGACCGGAGCTCCGGAGCTCCGGAGCTCCGGAGCTCCGGTCCCCTGGAGCTCTGGAGCTCCGGCCCCCTGGAGCTCCGGAGCTCCGGAGCTCCGGAGCTCCGGTCCTCTGGAGCTCCGGCCCTCCGGTTCTACTGGTTGTCCGGAGCTCCGGCCCCCCCTGGATCTATGGAGCTCCAGCCCTCCAAAAAAATTCAAAGTCCAACATTTGGACTTAGAAAATTTTCAGATTCCAATATTTTCCCCTCCCTATATACTTGCCGAAGGCTTTCTCCAGACCTCCGGCAAGTGCGGGAGTAGGCTAGCTCATATCCCATAGGTATTGGTAGACCCAAATGAACTGCCCTGGTAGACCTGAAAAATCGAAAAAATGACTATGTCCTTCGCGACTTAGTCATTTTTTCGACTTTTTTCCAAAAAAATGACAGAGTCCTGTCGGACATAGTCATTTTTTCACACTTTTTCCAAAAAAATGACAGAGTCCTGTCGGACATAGTCATTTTTTCACACTTTTTCCAAAAAAATGACAGAGTCCTGTCGGACATAGTCATTTTTTCACACTTTTTCCAAAAAAATGACAGAGTCCTGTCGGACATAGTCATTTTTTCACACTTTTCGGACTTAGAATATTTTTCGACTTAGAATATTTTTGACAACCAGGGAATCCTGGAGGTATGGAGCTCCGGTCCTCCTGGAGGTATGGAGCTCCGGTCCTCCTGGAGGTATGGAGCTCCGGTCCTCCTGGAGGTATGGAGCTCCGGTCCTTATGGATCTATGGAGCTCTGGTTCTCCTGGAGCTATGGAGCTCCAGCTTTTATGGAGCTTTTCACATTTCCTGGAGGTTTTTTTTCCTCCATGGAAGTCCTATTTTATACATTTTGGTGATTCCTGGAGCTTTTTTCTTCCATGGAAGTCGAATTAAATACACTTTTGCGTTTTATGGAGGTCCTATTTTATACATTTTGGTGATTCCTGGAGCTTTTTTCTTCCATGGAAGTCGAATTAAATACACTTTTGCGTTTTATGGAGGTCCTATTTTATACATTTTGGTGATTTCTGGAGCTTTTTTCTTCCATGGAAGTCGAATTAAATACACTTTTGCGTTTTATGGAGGTCCTATTTTATACATTTTGGTGATTCCTGGAGCTTTTTTCTTCCATGGAAGTCGAATTAAATACACTTTTGCGTTTTATGGAGGTCCTATTTTATACATTTTGGTGATTCCTGGAGCTTTTTTCTTCCATGGAAGTCGAATTAAATACACTTTTGCGTTTTATGGAGGTCCTATTTTATACATTTTGGTGATTTCTGGAGCTTTTTTCTTCCATGGAAGTCGAATTAAATACACTTTTGCGTTTTATGGAGGTCCTATTTTATACATTTTGGTGATTTCTGGAGCTTTTTTCTTCCATGGAAGTCGAATTAAATACACTTTTGCGTTTTATGGAGGTCCTATTTTATACATTTTGGTGATTTCTGGAGCTTTTTTCTTCCATGGAAGTCGAATTAAATACACTTTTGCGTTTTATGGAGGTCCTATTTTATACATTTTGGTGATTTCTGGAGCTTTTTTCTTCCATGGAAGTCGAATTAAATACACTTTTGCGTTTTATGGAGGTCCTATTTTATACATTTTGGTGATTCCTGGAGCTTTTTTCTTCCATGGAAGTCGAATTAAATACACTTTTGCGTTTTATGGAGGTCCTATTTTATACATTTTGGTGATTTCTGGAGCTTTTTTCTTCCATGGAAGTCGAATTAAATACACTTTTGCGTTTTATGGAGGTCCTATTTTATACATTTTGGTGATTCCTGGAGCTTTTTTCTTCCATGGAAGTCGAATTAAATACACTTTTGCGTTTTATGGAGGTCCTATTTTATACATTTTGGTGATTCCTGGAGCTTTTTTCTTCCATGGAAGTCGAATTAAATACACTTTTGCGTTTTATGGAGGTCCTATTTTATACATTTTGGTGATTTCTGGAGCTTTTTTCTTCCATGGAAGTCGAATTAAATACACTTTTGCGTTTTATGGAGGTCCTATTTTATACATTTTGGTGATTTCTGGAGCTTTTTTCTTCCATGGAAGTCGAATTAAATACACTTTTGCGTTTTATGGAGGTCCTATTTTATACATTTTGGTGATTCCTGGAGCTTTTTTCTTCCATGGAAGTCGAATTAAATACACTTTTGCGTTTTATGGAGGTCCTATTTTATACATTTTGGTGATTTCTGGAGCTTTTTTCTTCCATGGAAGTCGAATTAAATACACTTTTGCGTTTTATGGAGGTCCTATTTTATACATTTTGGTGATTTCTGGAGCTTTTTTCTTCCATGGAAGTCGAATTAAATACACTTTTGCGTTTTATGGAGGTCCTATTTTATACATTTTGGTGATTCCTGGAGCTTTTTTCTTCCATGGAAGTCGAATTAAATACACTTTTGCGTTTTATGGAGGTCCTATTTTATACATTTTGGTGATTTCTGGAGCTTTTTTCTTCCATGGAAGTCGAATTAAATACACTTTTGCGTTTTATGGAGGTCCTATTTTATACATTTTGGTGATTTCTGGAGCTTTTTTCTTCCATGGAAGTCGAATTAAATACACTTTTGCGTTTTATGGAGGTCCTATTTTATACATTTTGGTGATTTCTGGAGCTTTTTTCTTCCATGGAAGTCGAATTAAATACACTTTTGCGTTTTATGGAGGTCCTATTTTATACATTTTGAGCATTTCTGGAGCTTTTTTCTTCCATGGAAGTCGAATTAAATACACTTTTGCGTTTTATGGAGGTCCTATTTTATACATTTTGAGCATTTCTGGAGGTTTATTTCTCCATGGAAGTCTATTTTTATACACTTTTACGTTTTATGGAGGTCCTATTTTATACATTTTGAGCATTTCTGGAGGTTTATTCTTCCATGGAAGTCTATTTTTATACACTTTTACGTTTTATGGAGGTCCTATTTTATACATTTTGAGCATTTCTGGAGGTTTATTCTTCCATGGAAGTCTATTTTTATACACTTTTACGTTTTATGGAGGTCCTATTTTATACATTTTGAGCATTTCTGGAGGTTTATTCTTCCATGGAAGTCTATTTTTATACACTTTTACGTTTTATGGAGGTCCTATTTTATACATTTTGAGCATTTCTGGAGGTTTATTCTTCCATGGAAGTCTATTTTTATACACTTTTACGTTTTATGGAGGTCCTATTTTATACATTTTGAGCATTTCTGGAGGTTTATTCTTCCATGGAAGTCTATTTTTATACACTTTTACGTTTTATGGAGGTCCTATTTTATACATTTTGAGCATTTCTGGAGGTTTATTCTTCCATGGAAGTCTATTTTTAAACACTTTTACGTTTTATGGAGGTCCTATTTTATACATTTTGAGCATTTCTGGAGGTTTATTCTTCCATGGAAGTCTATTTTTATACACTTTTACGTTTTATGGAGGTCCTATTTTATACATTTTGAGCATTTCTGGAGGTTTATTCTTCCATGGAAGTCTATTTTTATACACTTTTACGTTTTATGGAGGTCCTATTTTATACATTTTGAGCATTTCTGGAGGTTTATTCTTCCATGGAAGTCTATTTTTATACACTTTTACGTTTTATGGAGGTCCTATTTTATACATTTTGAGCATTTCTGGAGGTTTATTCTTCCATGGAAGTCTATTTTTAAACACTTTTACGTTTTATGGAGGTCCTATTTTATACATTTTGAGCATTTCTGGAGGTTTATTCTTCCATGGAAGTCTATTTTTATACACTTTTACGTTTTATGGAGGTCCTATTTTATACATTTTGAGCATTTCTGGAGGTTTATTCTTCCATGGAAGTCTATTTTTATACACTTTTACGTTTTATGGAGGTCCTATTTTATACATTTTGAGCATTTCTGGAGGTTTATTCTTCCATGGAAGTCTATTTTTATACACTTTTACGTTTTATGGAGGTCCTATTTTATACATTTTGAGCATTTCTGGAGGTTTATTCTTCCATGGAAGTCTATTTTTATACACTTTTACGTTTTATGGAGGTCCTATTTTATACATTTTGAGCATTTCTGGAGGTTTATTCTTCCATGGAAGTCTATTTTTATACACTTTTACGTTTTATGGAGGTCCTATTTTATACATTTTGAGCATTTCTGGAGGTTTATTCTTCCATGGAAGTCTATTTTTATACACTTTTACGTTTTATGGAGGTCCTATTTTATACATTTTGAGCATTTCTGGAGGTTTATTCTTCCATGGAAGTCTATTTTTATACACTTTTACGTTTTATGGAGGTCCTATTTTATACATTTTGAGCATTTCTGGAGGTTTATTCTTCCATGGAAGTCTATTTTTATACACTTTTACGTTTTATGGAGGTCCTATTTTATACATTTTGAGCATTTCTGGAGGTTTATTCTTCCATGGAAGTCTATTTTTATACACTTTTACGTTTTATGGAGGTCCTATTTTATACATTTTGAGCATTTCTGGAGGTTTATTTCTCCATGGAAGTCTATTTTTATACACTTTTACGTTTTATGGAGGTCCTATTTTATACATTTTGAGCATTTCTGGAGGTTTATTCTTCCATGGAAGTCTATTTTTATACACTTTTACGTTTTATGGAGGTCCTATTTTATACATTTTGAGCATTTCTGGAGGTTTATTCTTCCATGGAAGTCTATTTTTATACACTTTTACGTTTTATGGAGGTCCTATTTTATACATTTTGAGCATTTCTGGAGGTTTATTCTTCCATGGAAGTCTATTTTTATACACTTTTACGTTTTATGGAGGTCCTATTTTATACATTTTGAGCATTTCTGGAGGTTTATTCTTCCATGGAAGTCTATTTTTATACACTTTTACGTTTTATGGAGGTCCTATTTTATACATTTTGAGCATTTCTGGAGGTTTATTTCTCCATGGAAGTCTATTTTTATACACTTTTACGTTTTATGGAGGTCCTATTTTATACATTTTGGTGATTTCTGGAGGTCTATTTTAATACATTTTAAGAATTTATGGAGGACCATTTTTATACACTTTACCCATTTATGGAGGTCTATTTTAATACATTTTCACCATTTATGGAGGTCTATTTTAATACAATTTCAGCATTTATGGAACTCTATTTTAATACACTTTAACCATTTCTGGAGGTTGAATTAAATACATTGTATGTGAATATGCATGTTTTGGGCCACTATTTTGAACAGAACCATCCTGGATCCTTATTTTTAAACAGAATAGTTAAATATACATTTACCCAGTCATATGAAACTATTTGTGTATAAAATAAACATACAGAACCGATTTAGCCTTTTATTAAGACAAAATATGTGATGTTAAAGTGCCCAATGTTGATGTCATTGATTTAGACATAACACAACTTCTGAACATCCCTGGATGATAATTTTTATACAGAATTGTCAATTATAGATCTCTTTTAATATTGGTTACCATCTTCATGTTAAAAAACAAACCAGAACCGAAATGGACCGGTTCTAATACAGGCATTGTTTTTATCGCAAATTAGCATGTTTTTGAAACTAATTATGGTGGCAAATAGCCCCAGAACGAGCTATAATCTTTATTTTTTCACAGAATGAGCAAAATATATTCCTCTACACAATATTAAAAAATCAAGTTAATAGTATCAACCAGAACCGACATGGACCGGTTCTAATACGACAACTTTGCAAAAATAGAGTACCAAAATAGAGGTCATTGATTATTGTATAACTAAGCCCCACAATATGTCTTAATGATTAAACTTTAAAGTATATTAGTAAATATGTCTATATCATCATTGAACACCATTCCTGGGTCAAAACACCAACCAGAACCGAAATGGACCGGTTCTAATAAAGACATTGTTTTTATCGCAATTTAGCATGTTTTTGACCTTTTTTATGATGGCAAATAGCCCCAGAACCATCTATAATATTGATTTTTTCACAGAATGAGCAAAATAGTTACATCTAGACAATATTAAAAAATCAAATTAATAGCATTAACCAGAACCGACCTGGACCGGTTCTAATACGACAACTTTGCAAAAATAGAGTACCAAAATAGAGGTCATTGATTATTGTATAACTAAGCCCCACAATATGTCTTAATGATTAAACTTTAAAGTATATTAGTAAATATGTCTATATCATCATTGAACACCATTCCTGGGTCAAAACACCAACCAGAACCGAAATGGACCGGTTCTAATAAAGACATTGTTTTTATCGCAATTTAGCATGTTTTTGACCTTTTTTATGATGGCAAATAGCCCCAGAACGAGCTATAATGTTTATTTTTTCACAGAATGAGCAAAATAGTTACATCTACACAATATTAAAAAATCAAATTAATAGCATTAACCAGAACCGACCTGGACCGGTTCTAATTCGACAACTTTGCAAAAAAAGAGTGCCCAGATAGAGGTCATTGATTATGGTATAACTAAGCCCCAGAATATGTTGTAATAATAAAACTTTAAAGTTTATTAGAAAATCGATATATATCATCATTAGACACCATTCCTGGGTCAAAACACCAACCAGAACCGAAATGGACCGGTTCTAATAAAGACATTGTTTTTATCGCAAATTAGCATGTTTTTGAACTTTATTAGAGTGGCAATTCGCCCCAGAACCATCTATAATGTTTATTTTTTCACAGAATGACCAAAAGAGTTACCTTTACACAATATAAAAAAATCAAATTAATAGCATTAACCAGAACCGACCTGGACCGGTTCTAATTCGACAACTTTGCAAAAATAGAGCACCAAATAAGAGGTCATTGATTATAGTATAACTAAGCCCCAGAACATGCCTTAATGATAAAACTTTAAAGTATATTAGTAAATATGTCTATATCATCATTGAAGACCATTACTGGGTCAAAACATTAACCAGAACCGAAATGGACCGGTTCTAATAAAGACATTGTTTTTATCGCAAATTAGCATGTTTTTGAACTTTATTATAGTGGCAATTCGCCCCAGAACCATCTATAATGTTTATTTTTTCACAGAATGACCAAAAGAGTTACCTTTACACAATATAAAAAAATCAAATTAATAGCATTAACCAGAACCGACCTGGACCGGTTCTAATACGACAACTTTGCAAAAATAGAGTACCAAAATAGAGGTCATTGATTATGGTATAACTAAGCCCCAGAATAGCTTACAATGATAAAACTTTAAAGTATATTAGAAAATAAATTCCTTACATCATTAGACACCATTCCTGGGTCTAAAAACCAACCAGAACCGAAATGGACCGGTTCTAATAAAGACATTGTTTTTATCGCAATTTAGCATGTTTTTGACCTTTATTATAGTGGCAATTCGCTCCAGAACCATCTATAATGTTTATTTTTTCACAGAATGACCAAAAGAGTTACCTCTACACAATATAAAAAAATCAAATTAATAACCCTAACCAGAACCGACATGGACCGGTTCTAATACGACAACTATGCAAAAATAAAGTACCCAAATAGAGGTCATTGATTATAGTATAACTAAACCCCAGAACATGCTATAATGATGAAACTTTAAAGAATATTAGAAAATATACCCCCATCATCATTTGACACAATTTGTGTGTCAATACACCAACCAGAACCGAAATGGACCGGTTATAATGCAACCCCTTTTTTTATCGCAAATTAGCATGTTTTTGACCTTTATTATAGTGGCAAATAGCCCCAGAACCACCCTTAATCTTTATTTTTACACAAAATGAGCCAAATAGATTCATCTACAAAATATAAAAAAATCAAGTTAATAGCACTAACCAGAACCGACAAGGACCGGTTCTAATACGACAACTATGCAAAAATAAAGTACCCAAATAGAGGTCATTGATTATAGTATAACTAAGCCCCAGAACATGTTTTAATGATGAAACTTGATATTATATTAAAAAATATACTAACATTATCAATAGACACCATTTTTGTGTCAATACACCAACCAGAACCGAAATGGACCGGTTATAATGCAACCCCTTTTTTTATCGCAAAATATCATGTTTTTGACCTTTATTATAGTGGCAAATAGCCCCAGAACCACCCTCAATCTTTATTTTTACACAGAATGAGCCAAATAGATTCATCTACACAATATAAAAAAGTTAAGTTTATAGCACTAACCAGAACCGACATGGACCGGTTCTAATACGACAACTATGCAAAAATAAAGTACCCAAATAGAGGTCATTGATTATGATATAACTAAACTTCAGAACATGCCCTAATGATACAATTTGAAAGTATATTAGTAAATATGTCAATATCATCATTGAACACCATTCCTGGGTCAAAACACTTACCAGAACCGAAATGGACCGGTTATAATGCAACCCCTTTTTTTATCGCAAATTAGCATGTTTTTGACCTTTGTTATAGTGTCAAATAGCCCCAGAACCTTTCTTAGTCTTCATTTTTTCACAGAATAAGCAAAATAGTTACACCTACACAATATAAAAAATTCAAGTTAATAGCAATAACCAGAACTGACATGTACCGGTTCTAATACAACAACCATGCAAAATCTTAGTTGTCAATTGGAGGTCATTGATTATAGTATAACTCTGCCCCAGAACATGCCCTAATGATAAAACTTTATATAATATTAGAAAATACATCTACATCATCATTAGAAACCATTCCCAGGTCAAATAACCCACCAGAACCGAACCAAACCTCTTATAATGCAACCACTAAGTTTATCGCAAATTAGCATGTTTTTGATACTATTTATGGTGGGAAATAGTCCAAGAATGTCCCTGAAAGTTTATTTCTTCACAAATAAGTCATTTATACAATTCCCCAGAGATATGACAAAGTCCCCGTGCAAATACATCCACCAGAACCGAAATGGACCATTTCTAATACAGGCATTATGTTAAATCAAGTGTTCCAGTTAATGACACTATTTATTGTATAAAATATCTCCAGAACATCCCTGGATGAATATTTTTACACAGAATTATCAACAATACATATACCTACATATTTAAAAGCATTCCCAGTTTAAAACAATAACCAAAACCGACTAAACCTTATTATAATGCATGCACAATTTTATCGCAAATAGCCATGATTTATAATACTATTTATGGTGGTAGAAATCACCAGAATGTCCCTGAAAGTTAATTTTTTCACCAATATGTCAATAATACACCCCTTTATCTATAAAAAAAATCCCAACTGAAAATAACCCTTCAGAACCGAAATGGACCGTATTTAATACAGGCACCTACAATTCAATCATCAAATTTTCCTCGTACCAAGAGCATTTCCAGGCTGAATATCCAACCAGAACTGGTTATTTTGATAGGAAAAGATGTAATATAGACCCAGCAAATATTCAGGCACTTTTCCCCGTGTAAATACACCCACCAGAACCGTTTTTAAACCCGTTTTTATACACTACCGTAAGCAAGTACGCTTTGGACGCTGTTGGGAAAAGGGAAAAAGATGCCCTCCTGTGGACACTTTTTGTCATTACATGCCGTAAGGTATCGAACTTTTGGACGTTTTAAGCAACCCCTGGACCTAGCGATTCGGTTCTTTTGGATTCAATCTACTCTAATAAGTGTCCTCTTATTTTAGAAACAAATTTGGAGTCTATAGGACATTCAGGAAAAAAATAAGACTCCTATTTATGGTTGTATTCTCACTACCAATAATAACCCCATTTGACACACTATTTATGCTATAAAATAGCACCAGAATGTCACTGGATGATAATTTTTTCACCATTTAGTCATAAATACATCCTGAATTCATTCAGAACACATAAATATTTAAAATAACCCCCCAGAATCAAATTGAACCGATTTTAATGTGGGCAATATGCACTGTTCTGTACACTATTGATGCTATAAAATAGCCCCAGAATGTCACTGGATGATGATTTCTTCACTATTTAGTCATAAATACATACTGAATTCATTAAGAATACAAAATGATGTCAAATAACCCTCCACAACCAAAATGGACCTTATTTAATACAGGCACCTACAATTCAATCATCAAATTTTCCTCGTACCAAGAGCAATTCCAGGCTGAATATAAATCTAAAACTTATTCTTTTGATATAAAAAAGATGTAATATAAACCTAGGAAATATTCAGGAACTTTACCCCGTGTAAATTGACCCATCAGAACCGTTTTGGACCGGTTTTTTATACATTACCGTACGCAAGTACGCTTTGGACGCTGTTGGGAAAAGGGAAAAAAGATGCCCTCCTGTGGACACTTTTTGTCATTACACGCCGTAAGGTATCGAACTTTTGGACGTTTTAAGCCACCCCTGGACCTAGCGATTCGGTTCTTTTGGACTCAATCTATTCTAAATAATGTTTACTTATTTTAGAAACAAATTTGGAGTCTATAGGACATTCAGGAAAAAAATAAGCCTCCTATTTATGGTTGTATTCTCACTACCAATAATAACCCCATTTGACACACTATTTATGCTATAAAATAGGCCCAGAATGTCACTGGATGATAATTTTGACACTATTTAGTCATAAATACATCCTGTTTTCATTCAGAATACATAATTATGTAAAATAACTCTCCAGAACCAAATTGGACCGATTTTTTAATGGGCAATATGCACTGTTCTGTACACTATTTATGGTATGAAATAGGCCCAGAATATAACTGGATGAATATTTTTGACACTATTTAGTTACAAATACATACACTTAGTGATTTGACAACATTATTAGTTAAAATGACCATACAGAACTAATATTACCCAGTTTTAATACAACCAGCATGTCAAATAAAGTAGTCATATGGAGGTCATTCATTATGGTATAACAAAAGCCCAGAACATAACTGGATGATTATTTTTATATAGAATAGTCAAATATACATCCTTATCATCATTGAACACCATTTATAACTAAATACACCCACCAGAACAAAGTGGGCCTAGTTCAAATACAGGCACTGTTTTTAATACAAATTTGCATGTTTTTGACACTTATTAATGTGGCAAATAGCCCCAGAACCAGCCAGGATGATTATTTTTCCAAAGAATAATGTTAATACATACACCAACATAATTGACACAAATTCTTTGTTAATAACATCATTCAGAACCTACATGGACCAGTTGTAATACAAGAAAAAGCCAAAATATAGTGCTCAAATAGAGGTCATTCATTATGGTATAACAAAGCTTCAGAACATGCCTGGAAGATAAAACTTTAAATTATATTAGAAAATACATTCCCATCATCATTGCAAACAAGTTTTGTGTAAATACACCAACCAGAACCGAAATGGACCGGTTATAATAAAGACATTGTTTTTATCGCAAATTAGCATGTTTTGGACACATTTTATAGTGGCAAATATCATCAGAACAATATTGGATCTTGATTTTTGCACAGAATGATAAAGACACATTTATCTACATGCAGTAAAAACCCCTAGTTAACAGCATCAACCAGAACCGAGTGGGCTCGGTTCTGATACCAAAAAACTTGCAAAATAAAATGCAAAAACTGAGGTCATTGATTATAGTATAACAATGCCCCAGAACATGCCTGGATGATAAAACTTTGAATCATATTAGCAAATACATTCTTTTCATCATTGGACACAGAATCCAGGCAAATACACCCACCAGAACCGAAATGGACCGGTTATAATGTAACCCTTATTTTTATCGCAAATTAGCATGTTTTGGACACATTTTATAGTGGCAAATATCATCAGAACAATATTGGATCTTGATTTTTGCACAGAATGATAAAGACACATTTATCTACATGCAGTAAAAACCCCTAGTTAACAGCATCAACCAGAACCGAGTGGGCTCGGTTCTAATACAAGAAACCTGCAAAATAAAATGGGAAAATTCAGGTCATTGATTATGGTATAACAAAGCCCCAGAACATGCGTGGATAATAAAACTTTAAATTATATTAGCAAATACATCCCTTTCATCATTAGACACAAAATCCAAGCAAATACACCCACCAGAACCGAAATGGACCGGTTATAATGCAACCCTATTTTTTATCGCAATTAAGCATGTTTTTGACATTTATTATAGTGCCAAATAACCCCAGAACATTCCAGGATCTTGATTTTTACAGAGAATGATCAAAACACATGTATCTACACGCAGTAAAAATTCCTGGTTAACAGCATTAACCAGAACCGAGTGGGCTCGGTTCTAATACAAAAAACTTGCAAAATAAAATGCAAAAATTGAGGTCATTGATTATGGTATAACAAAGCCTCAGAACATGTATGAATAACAAAACTTTGAATTATATTAGCAAATACATTGTTATCATCATTGGACACAAGTTTTATGCAAATACCCCCACCAGAACCGAAATGGACCGGTTATAATGCAACCATTATTTTTTTCGCAAATTAGCATGTTTTGGACACTTATTATGATGTCAAATAGCCCCAAAACAATCCTGGATCTTGATTTTTACACAGAATGATCAAAACACATGTATCTACATGTAGTAAAAACCCCTGGTTAACAGCACCAACCAGAACCGAGTGGGCTCGGTTCTAATAGAAAAAACTTGCAAAATAAAATGCAAAATTTGAGGTCATTGATTATGATAAAAATAAGCTCCAGAACATCACAGGATGATAAATTTTACACATATTAGTACAAAAGACGTGCACCTCATCAATAGACAAAGGTTATAGCCATATAAACCCACCAGAACCGAAATGGACCGATTATAATGCAACCCTATTTTTTATCGCAATTAAGCATGTTTTTGACATTTATTATAGTGCCAAATAACCCCAGAACAATCCAGGAGCTTGATTTTTACACAGAATGATCACAACACATGTATCTATATGTTGTAAAAACCCCTGGTTAACAGCACCAACCAGAACCGAGTGGGCTCGGTTCTAATACAAAAAAATTGCAAAATAAAATGCAAAAATAGACGTCATTGATTATGGTATAACTAAGCTCAAGAACATCAGAGGATGATAAATTGTACACATTTTAGTCAAAAAGACATGCACCTCATCAGTAGACAAAGATTTAAGCCAAATAAACCCACCAGAACCGAAATGGACCGGTTATAATGCAACCTTTATTTTTATCGCAAATTAGCATGTTTTTGACACTTATTATGGTGCCAAATAACCCCAGAACAATCCTGGATCTTGATTTTTACACAGAATGATCAAAACACATGTCTATATATGTAGTAAAAACCCCTGGATAACAGCACTAACCAGAACCGAGTGGGCTCGGTTCTAATACAAAAAATTTGCAAAATGAAATGCAAAAATTGAGGTCACTGATTATGGTAGAACTAAGCTCCAGAACATCACAAGATGATAAATTTTACAGAAATTAGTCAAAAAGACATCCACCTCATCATTAGACAAAAGTGATAGCCAAATAAACCCATCAGAACCGAAATGGACCGGTTGTAATGCAACCTATATTTTTATCGCAATTAAGCATGTTTTTGACACTTATTATTATGCCAAATAGCCCCAGAACCATCATGGATCTTTATTTTTACACAGAATGATTGAAACACATCTATCTACTTGTAGTAAAAACCCCTGTTTAACAGTATTAACCAGAACCGAGTAAGCTTGGTTCTAATACAAAAAACTTGCAAAATAAAATGCAAAAATTGAGGTCATTGATTATGGTATAACTAAGCTCCAAAACATCACAGGATGATAAATTTTACACATATTATTCAAAAAGATATTCCCATTTAATTTAACACAAGTTTCAGGAAAAAAAACCCCACCAAAACCGAATTGGACCGGTTATAATGCAACCCTTATTTTTATCGCAAATTAGCATGTTTTGAACACATTTTATGTTGGCAAATAGCCCCAAAAGCATCCTGGATCATAATTTTTTCACAGAATACGCAAAATAGATTAGTCTACACAATATAAAAAATTCTGGTTAATCAGAATAACCAGAACCGAGTGGGCTCGGTTTTATTACAACATCCATGCAAAAACACAGTACCCAAATGGAGGTCATTGATTATGGTATAATTAAGGTCCAGAACATGTTAAGATGATAATTTTGAAACCATTTAGTCAATAAGACATTCTTATCATCATTGGACATCATTTCCAGGTCAAACTATCAACCAGAACCAACTGGGCCTTGTTTAATTAAAGGCAACATTTTATCGCAAATAAGCATGTTTTTGACACTATTTATAGTAAAAATTAGTCCCAGAACATCCCTGGATGATTATTTTTACACAAATCAGTCATTATTACATCCACACAGAGATAAAATAAAATCCCAAATCAAAATAACACTCCAGAACCAAAAATGGACCGTTTTTAATACAGGCACTATACTATATCAAATGCCCATGTTTATGACACTATTTATGATATAAAATAGTCCCAGAACATTATTGGATCTTTATTTTTACACAGAATAAGCTAAATACATCCCTTTACACATTTAAAACAATTCCTGGTTAATAGAACTAACCAGAACCGACTGGACCTTATTATAATGCATGCACAATTTTATCGCAAATTGCCATGATTTATGATACTATTTAAGGTGGTAAAAATCACCAGAATGTCCCTGAAAGTTATTTTTTTCACCAATCTGTCAACAAAACATCTACCTAAATAGAGAAAAAAATCCTAAATCAAAATAACCCCCCAAAACTGAAATGGACCGGTTTTAATACAGGCAACTACAATTCAGTCATCAAATTTTCCTCGTACCAAAGGTATTTCCTGGCTGAATATCCAAACAGAACTTGTTATTTTGATATAAAAAGATGTAATATAGACCTAGGAAATATTCAGGCACTTTTCCCGGTGTAAATTGACCCATCAGAACCGTTTTGGACCCGTTTTTATACACTACCGTAAGTTTTGGACGATTGACGCTGTTTGGAAAAGGGAAAAAGATGCCCTCCTGTGGACACTTTTTGTCATTACACGCCGTAAGGTATCGAACTTTTGGACGTTTTAAGCAGCCCCTGGACTTAGCGATTCGGTTCTTTTGGACTCAATCTATTCTAAATAATGTTTACTTATTTTAGAAACAAATTTGGAGTCTATAGGACATTCAGGAAAAAAATAAGCCTCCTATTTATGGTTGTATTCATCACTACTCATAATAACACCATTTGACACACTATTTCTTGTATAAAATAACCCCAGAATGTCACTGGATGAATATTTTTACACTATTTAGTCATAAATACGTCTCCCATGATATTAGATTACATTAATGTGTAAAACTAAATACCAGAACCAAAATGGACTTATTTTAACACTGTCAATGTGTTTATTGAATTGAGGCATGTTTTGAACACTATTTGTAGGATAAAATAGCCCCAGAATCATCATGCATCTTTATTTTTTCACAAGTTAGTCATAAATACATGCACAAATGAATAAGACCACATAAATAGGTAAAATACTCATCCAGAACTAAATTGGACTGATTTTATTGTAGGCAATATACATGTTTTGTACACTATTTATGGTATAAAATAGCCCCAGAATATCCCTGGATGATTATTTTTACACAAATTAGTAAGAAATACATCCACCAAGTAATTTTAACACATTCCCACTTGAAATGATCCTCAAAAAACAAATTGGACCCATTTTATTACAGGTTATATGCATGTTTTGTACAATTTGTATGGTATCAAAAGCTTTTCCGAGCTAAATATTAACTTGTAACCGGTTATTTTGATATAAAAAGATGTAATATAGACTCAGCAAATATTCAGGCACTTTTCCCCGTGTAAATTGACCCACCAGAACCGTTTCCAACCCGTTTTTATACACTACAGTACGCATTGGACGCTGTTGGGAAAAGGGAAAAAGATGCCCTCCTGTGGACACTTTTTGTCATTACACGCCGTACGGTATCGAACTTTTGGACGTTTTAAGCATCCCCTGGACCTAGCGATTCGGTTTTTTTGCACTCAATCTATTCTAATTAATGTCCTCTTATTTTAAAAACAAATTTGGAGTCTATAGGACATTCAGGAAAAAAATAGGACTACTATTTATGGTTGTATTCATCACTACTAATAATAACCCCATTTGACACACTATTTCTTGTATAAAATAGGCCCAGAATGTCACTGGATGAATATTTTTACACTATTTAGTCATAAATACGTCTCCCATGATATTAGATTACATTCATGTGTAAAAATAACAACCAGAACCAAAATGGACTTATTTTAACACTGTCAATGTGTTTATTGCATAGAGGCCTGTTTTCAACAGTATTTATAGGATAAAACAGCCCCAGAATCATCCTAGATCTTTATTTTTTCACAAGTTAGTCATAAATACATACACAAATGAATAAAACCACATAAATAGTTAAAATATTCATCCAGAACCAAATTGGACTGATTTTAATGTAGGCAATATACATGTTTTGTACACTATTTAATGTATGAAATAGCCCCAGAATGTCCCTGGATGAATATTTTTTGACACTATTTAGTTAGAGATACATACACTTAGTGATTTGACCACATTCTTAGTTAAAATGACTATCCAGAACTTATATGACCAACTTCTAATACAACCAGCATGTCAAATAAAGTAGTCATATAGAGGTCATACTTTATGGTATAACAAAGCTTCAGAATATGCCTGGATGATAATTTTTATACAGAATAGTTAAAAATACATCCTTATCATCATTGAACACCATTTATAACTAAATAAACCCACCAGAACCAAATGGGCCTAGTTCAAATACAGGCACTATTTTTAACACAAATTTGCATGTTTTTGACACTATTTATGGTGGCAAATTGTCCCAGAACATGCCAGGATGATTATTTTTACACAAAATAATGTAAATACATACACACACATAATAGACAATAATTCTGGTTTATAACATCATTCAGAACCGATATGGACTAGTTCTAATACATGAAAATGTGCAAGATATAGTGCTGAAATAGAGGTCATTCATTATAGTATAATAAAGTTTCAGAACATGTCTGGATGATAATTTTTATACAAAATAGTCAATCATACATTCCCATCATCATTAGAAACAAGTTTTGAGTAAATACACCAACCAGAACCGAAATGGACCCGTTCTAATACAAGCACTATTTTTATCGCAAATATACACTTTTTGACACTATTTGTGATGGCAAATAGCCCCAGAATGTCCCTGGAAGTTTATTTTTTCACAGAATGATGATAATACATCTACCTAAAAGTGGGTAAAAATTCTGGTTTATAGCAATTTCCAGAACCGACATGGACCGGTTCTAATACAACAAACATGCAAAAATAAAGTACACAATTAGAGGTCATTGATTTGGACATTACAAAGGCCCTGAACATCCCTGGATGATGAATTTTATATAGAATTGTCAATAATAGATCCATTTCATCATTGGACACAAATCCTGAGTAAATACACCTACCAGAACCGAAATGGACCGGTTATAATACAGGCAATGATTTTATCGCAAATTAGCATGTTTTGGACACATTTTCTAACATAAAATTGCCCCAGAACCATCTTGGATCTTCATTTTTACAAAGAATGATAAAAACACATTCATCTACATTGGGTAAAAACGCCTGGTTAACAGCACCAACCAGAACCGAGTAAGCTCGGTTCTAATACAAAAAAATTGCAAAATAAAGTAAAAAAATAGATGTCATTTAATATGATATTACAAAGCCCCAGAACATGTCTGAATGACAAAATTTTAAATAACATTAGAAAACACATTCACATTATCATTGGAAACCGATCCTGGGTCAATACACTAACCAGAACCGAAATGGACCGGTTCTAATGCAACCCTTATTTTTATCGCAAATTTGCATGTTTTGAACATATTTTATAGTGGCAAATTGCCCCAGGACCATCTTGGATGTTAATTTTTTCACAGAATGTTGCTAATACATAAACTCACATTATCTAAAAAATTCTGGTTAATAGCATCAACCAGAACCGAGTAAGCTCGGTTCTAATACAAAAAACTTGCAAAATAAATTGCAAAAACTGAGTTCCTTGATTATGGTATAACAAAGCTTTACAACATCATTAAGTGATAATTTTTACACATATTAGTCAAAAAGACATCAATGTCATTAATAGATACAAGTTCCAGGCAAATACAAACACCAGAACCGAAATGGACCGGTTATAATGCAACCCTTATTTTTATCGCAAATTAGCATGTTTTGGACATTTATTATAGTATAAAATAGCCCCAGAACCATCCTGGATATTGATTTTTTTCACAGAATGTTGCTTATACATTTACTCACATATTTTTAAAAAATCTGGTTAATAGCACCAACCAGAACCGAGTTGGCTCGGTTCTAATACCAAAAAATTGCAAAATAAATTGTGAAAACTGAGTTCATTGATTATGGTATAACACAGCTTTAAAACATCACTAAGTGTTAATTTTTACACATCTTAGTCAAAAAGACATCCATGTCATCAAAAGACACAGGTTTTAGGCAAATACACACACCAGAACCGAAATGGACCGGTTATAATGCAACCCTTATTTTTATCGCAAATTAGCATGTTTTTGACATTTATTATAGTGCCAAATAGCATCAGAACCATCCTGGATGTTGATTTTTTCACAGAATGATAAAAACACATTCATATACATGATGTAAAAACCCCTGGTTAACAGCACCAACCAGAACTGAGTGGGCTCGGTTCTAATACAAAAAACGTGCAAAATAAAGTTAAGAATTAGACATCTTTGAATATGATATTACAAAGCTTCAAAACATCCCTGGATGATGAATTTTATACAGAATTGTCAAAAACACGTTACCATTATAAATGAAAAAAGATTTTGGCCAAATACACCCACCAGAACCGAAATGGACCGGTTATAACACAACCCATAATTTTATCGCAAATTAGCATGTTTTGGACATTTATTATGGTGCCAAATAGCCCCAGAACCATCCTGGATGTTGATTTTTTCACAGAATGATTACAATACATCCAGCAACAACATATAAAAAGTTCTGATTAATAACACAAACCAGAACCGAGAAGGCTCGGTTCTAATACAAAAAAACGTGCAAAATAAAGTACAAAATTAGACGTCATTGATTATGATATTACAAAGGCCCAGAACATGTCTGGATGATAATTTTTATACAGAATTGTCAAAAATACATCACTTTCATCAATGAACAAAGATTTTGGGCAAATACACCCACCAGAACCGAAATGGACCGGTTATAATGACACCCGTATTTTTATCGCAAATTAGTATGTTTTGGACATTTATTATAGTGACAAATAGCATCAGAACCATCCTGGATGTTGATTTTTTCAAAGAATAAGCAAAATACATTGCCAAATACAATGAAAAAAATTCCCAGTTAAAACAACACTCCAGAACCGAAATGGACCGGTTATAATGCAACCACCATGCAAAAACACAGTACCCAAATGGAGGTCATTGATTATAGAATATTAAAACTCCAGAACATCACTGGATGATAAATTTTACACCATTTAATCAAAAACACATTCCTTTATTCAATGGACACCATCCACATGTCAAACCATCAACCAAAACCAACTGGACCTGGTTCAAATACATGCAACATTTTATCGCAAATAAGCATGTTTTTGTACACTATTTATGGTAAAAAAATAGTCCCAGAACGTCCCTAAAAGTTTATTTCTTCACAAATCATTCATTAATACATCCACCCAGAGATAAGACAAAGTCCTGAATCTAAATAACCTTCCAGAACCAAAATGGACCGTTTTTAATACAAGGCAATATGCTATATCAAGTGCCAGTGTTTATGACACTATTTATGGTATAAAATAGTCCAAGAACATTATTAAATCTTTATTTTTACACAGCACAAGTATAATACATCCCTTTACACATTTGACACAATTCCCAGTTAAAAACAACAACTAGAACCGACTGGACCTTATTATAATGCATGCATCATTTTAGCGAAAATAGGCATGATTTAGGCTACTATTTATAGTGATAAAAAATCAACAGAATGTCCCTGGAAGTTAATTTTTTCACCAATTTGTCAATAATACACCCTTTTATATTTAGAAAAAAATCCCAACTGAAAATAACCCTTCAGAACCGAAATGGACTGTATTTAATAAAGGCAACTACAATTCAGTCATCCATTTTTACTCGTACCAAAAGCATTTCCCGGCTGGATATACATTCAAAAATGATTCTTTTGATAAAAAAAGAAGATATATAGTCCCAGCAAATATTTAGGCACTTTACCCCGTCTTAATTGACCCAAGAGAACCGTTTTTAACCAGTTTTTTTATACAGTACCGTAAGAAATGGACGAGAGACGCTGTTTTGGAAAAGGGAGAAAAGATGCCCTCCTGTGGACACTTTTTGTCATTACAAGTATGGAAAAGGGAGAAAAGATGCCCTCCTGTGGACACTTTTTGTCATTACAATTGTTAAAATAAACCCTTTTTATGGCTAAAATACGTTCCCTGGGCTCATTTAAAGTGTTTAAAAATACAGAATAGATTAAATTAAACTCGAGTCATTATATTTCATCATTTAAATACATTTTAGTCGTTAATTTAATACATTTTAATGGTTTTAAGGGCTTTCTATTATTAAATATGCTTGTTTTAGACAGTAGTTATGGTCAGATATAGCCCCAGAACAAGCCAGGATGATAATTTTTGACACAAAATGATAGAAAATACATCCAACCAGAGATATGACCACATACATAGGTAAAATAACCTTCCAGAAACGAACCAGATCTATTATAATCACTATTGTAATGACAAATATTACTGTCTACTGTACCAACCCCTAACAATAACCCCAACCCCTAACAATATCCCCAACCCCTAACAATAACCATAACCCCTAACAGTAACCCCTAACATTAACCAAAACCCCTAACAATAACCATAACCCCTAACAATAACAGTAACCCCTAACAATAACCAAAACCCCTAACAGTAACCCCTAACAGTAACCAAAACCCTAACAGTAACCAAAACCCCTAACAGTAACCCCTAACAATAACAATAACCCCTAACAATAACCAAAACCCCTAACAATAACCCCAAACCCTAACAATAACCCCTAACAGTAACCAAAACCCCTAACAATAACCAAAACCCCTAACAGTAACCCCTAACAGTAACCAAAACCCTAACAGTAACCAAAACCCCTAACAGTAACCCCTAACAATAACAATAACCCCTAACAATAACCAAAACCCCTAACAATAACCCCAAACCCTAACAATAACCCCTAACAGTAACCAAAACCCCTAACAATAACCAAAACCCCTTACAGTAACCCCTAACAGTAACCAAAACCCCTAACAGTAACCCCTAACAATAACACTAACCCCTAACAGTAACCCCTAACAACAACACTAACCCCTAACAGTAACCCCTAACAATAACCAAAACCCCTAACAATAACCCCTAACAATAACCAAAACCCATAACAATAACCCCAAACCCTAACAATAACCCCTAACAATAACCAAAACCCTAACAATAACCAAAACCCCTAACAGTAACCCCTAACAATAACCACAACCCCTAACAGTAACCCCTAACAATAACCACAACCCCTAACAGTAACCCCTAACAATAACAATAACCCCTAACAATAACAATAACCCCTAACAATAACCAAAACCCCTAACAATAACCCCAAACCCTAACAATAACCCCTAACAATAACCAAAACCCTAACAATAACCCCAAACCCTAACAATAACCCCTAACAATAACCAAAACCCTAACAATAACCCCTAACAATGACCAAAACCCTAACAATAACCCAAAACCCTAACAATAACCCCTAACAATAACCAAAACCCCTAACAATAACACTAACCCCTAACAGTAACCCCTAACAATAACCAAAACCCCTAACAATAACCCCAAACCCCAACAGTAACCCCTAACAATAACCAAAACCCCTAACAACAACACTAACCCCTAACAGTAACCCCTAACAATAACCCAAACCCTAACAATAACACCAACCCCTAACAATAACCCCAAACCCTAACAGTAACCCCTAACAATAACCATAACCCCTAACATTAACCCAAACCCTAACAGCAACCCCTAACAATAACCAAAACCCCTAACAGTAACCCCTAACAATAACCCAACCCCTAACAATAACCAAAACCCCTAACAATAACCATAACCCCTAACAATAACAGTAACCCCTAACAGTAACCCCTAACAGTAACCAAAACCCTAACAGTAACCAAAACCCCTAACAGTAACCCCTAACAATAACAATAACCCCTAACAATAACAATAACCCCTAACAATAACCCCAAACCCTAACAGTAACCCCTAACAATAACCACAACCCCTAACAGTAACCCCTAACAATAACCAAAACCCTAACAATAACACTAACCCCTAACAGTAACCCCTAACAATAACAATAACCCCTAACAATAACAATAACCCCTAACAATAACCAAAACCCCTAACAATAACCCCTAACAATAACCAAAACCCTAACAATAACACTAACCCTAACAATAACCAAAACCCCTAACAGTAACCCCTAACAATAACCACAACCCCTAACAGTAACCCCTAACAATAACCACAACCCCTAACAGTAACCCCTAACAATAACAATAACCCCTAACAATAACAATAACCCCTAACAATAACCAAAACCCCTAACAATAACCCCTAACAATAACCAAAACCCTAACAATAACACTAACCCTAACAATAACCAAAACCCCTAACAGTAACCCCTAACAATAACCAAAACCCTAACAATAACACTAACCCCTAACAGTAACCCCTAACAATAACCACAACCCCTAACAGTAACCCCTAACAATAACCAAAACCCTAACAATAACCACAACCCCTAACAATAACCCCAACCCCTAACAATAACCAAAACCCCTAACAATAACCCCAACAATAACAAAAACCCCTAACAATAACCCCAACAATAACAAAAACCCCTAACAGTAACCCCTAACAATAACCAAAACCCCTAACAGTAACCCCTAACAATAACCAAAACCCCTAACAGTAACCCCTAACAATAACCATAACCCCTAACAATAACCAAAACCTCTAACAGTAACCCCTAACAATAACCACAACCCCTAACAGTAACCCCTAACATTAACCAAAACCCCTAACAATAACAATAACCCTAACAATAACACTAACCCCTAACAATAACCCCAAACCCAAACAGTAACCCCTAACAATAACAGTAACCCCTAACAATAACCAAAACCCCTAACAATAACCATAACCCCTAACATTAACCCCTAACATTAACCAAAACCACTAACAGTAACCCCTAACAATAACCAAAACCCTAACAATAACCACAACCCCTAACAGTAACCCCTAACAATAACCCAAACCCCTAACAATAACCCCTAAAAATAACCAAAACCCTAACAATAACACTAACCCTAACAATAACCAAAACCCCTAACAGTAACCCCTAACAATAACCAAAACCCCTAACAATAACCATAACCCCTAACATTAACCCCTAACATTAACCAAAACCACTAACAGTAACCCCAAACAATAACCAAAAACCCTAACAATAACCCCAAACCCTAACAATAACCAAAACCCTTAACAGTAACCCCTAACAATAACCACAACCCCTAACAGTAACCCCTAACAATAACAATAACCCCTAACAATAACAATAACCCCTAACAATAACCAAAACCCCTAACAATAACCCCAAACCCTAACAATAACCCCTAACAATGACCAAAACCCTAACAATAACCCAAAACCCTAACAATAACCCCTAACAATAACCAAAACCCTAACAATAACCCCTAACAATGACCAAAACCCTAACAATAACCCAAAACCCTAACAATAACCCCTAACAATAACCAAAACCCCTAACAATAACACTAACCCCTAACAGTAACCCCTAACAATAACCAAAACCCCTAACAATAACCCCAAACCCCAACAGTAACCCCTAACAATAACCAAAACCCCTAACAACAACACTAACCCCTAACAGTAACCCCTAACAATAACCCAAACCCTAACAATAACACCAACCCCTAACAATAACCCCAAACCCTAACAGTAACCCCTAACAATAACCATAACCCCTAACATTAACCCAAACCCTAACAGCAACCCCTAACAATAACCAAAACCCCTAACAGTAACCCCTAACAATAACCCAACCCCTAACAATAACCAAAACCCCTAACAATAACCCCTAACCATAACCCCAACCCCTGACCTTTGACCTTTGACCTCCTTAGGTCAAAGGTCAAAGGTCAAAGGTCAAAGGTTAGGGGTAGGGTTTTGGTTAGGGTTATGGTTAGGGTTGTGGTTGTGGTTATGGTTATGGTTGTGGTTTAGGTTTGGGTTTTGGTTTGGGTTATGGTTATGGTTATGGTTATGGTTAAGGTCAAAGGTCAAAGGTCAAAGGTCAAAGGTCAAAGGTCAAAGGTCAAAGGTCAAAGGTCAAAGGTTAGGGGTAGGGTTAGGGTTTGGGTTAGGGTTAGGGTTAGGGGTATGGTTGGGGTTATGGTTAGGGTTATGGTTGGGGTTACGGTTAGGGGTATGTTTGGGGTTAGGGTTGGGGGTATGTTTGGGGTTAGGGTTGGGGTTGGGGTTAGGGTTGGGGTTGGGGTTAGGGTTGGGGTTAGGGTTAGGGGTATGTTTGGGGTTAGGGTTGGGGTTAGGGGTATGTTTGGGGTTAGGGTTGGGGTTGGGGTTAGGGTTGGGGTTAGGGGTATGTTTGGGGTTAGGGTTGGGGTTAGGGTTAGGGTTGGGGTTAGGGTTAGGGGTATGTTTGGGGTTAGGGTTGGGGTTAGGGGTATGTTTGGGGTTAGGTTTGGGGTTAGGGGTATGTTTGGGGTTAGGGTTGGGGTTGGGGTTAGGGTTGGGGTTAGGGGTATGTTTGGGGTTAGGGTTGGGGTTAGGGTTAGGGTTGGGGTTGGGGTTAGGGTTGGGGTTAGGGTTAGGGGTATGTTTGGGGTTAGGGTTGGGGTTGGGGTTAGGGTTAGGGGTATGTTTGGGGTTAGGGGTATGTTTGGGGTTAGGGTTGGGGTTAGGGTTAGGGTTGGGGTTGGGGTTAGGGTTGGGGTTAGGGTTAGGGGTATGTTTGGGGTTAGGGTTGGGGTTGGGGTTAGGGTTAGGGGTATGTTTGGGGTTAGGGGTATGTTTGGGGTTGGGGTTATGGTTAGGGGTATGTTTGGGGTTAGGGGTATGTTTGGGGTTAGGGTTGGGGTTAGGGGTATGTTTGGGGTTAGGGTTAGGGGTATGTTTGGGGTTAGGGTTGGGGTTAGGGTTAGGGGTATGTTTGGGGTTATGGTTAGGGTTACGGTTGGGGTTAGGGTTAGGGTTATGGTTAGGGGTATGGTTGGGGTTAGGGTTTTTGTTAGGGGTTAGGGTTTATGTTAGGGGTTAGTGTTTATGTTAGGGGTTAGTGTTTATGTTAGGGGTTAGTGTTATTGTTAGGGTTTTTGTTAGGGGTTAGGGTTTATGTGAGGGGTTAGTGTTTATGTTAGGGGTTAGTGTTTATGTTAGGGGTTAGTGTTATTGTTAGGGTTTTTGTTAGGGGTTAGGGTTTATGTGAGGGGTTAGGGTTTATGTGAGGGGTTAGTGTTATTGTTAGGGTTTATGTGAGGGGTTAGTGTTATTATTAGGGTTTATGTGAGGGGTAAGTGTTATTGTTAGGGTTTATGTGAGGGGTTAGTGTTATTGTTAGGGTTTATGTGAGGGGTTAGGGTTTATGTGAGGGGTTAGTGTTATTGTTAGGGGTTAGGGTTTATGTTAGGGTTTTTTTTAGGGGTTAGGGTTTATGTGAGGGGTTAGTGTTATTGTTAGGGGTTAGGGTTTATGTTAGGGTTTTTGTTAGGGGTTAGGGTTTATGTAAGGGGTTAGTGTTATTGTTAGGGGTTAGGGTTTATGTTAGGGTTTTTGTTAGGGGTTAGGGTTTATGTGAGGGGTTAGGGTTTTTGTTGGGGGTTAGTGTTATTGTTAGGGTTTATGTGAGGGGTTAGGGTTTATGTGAGGGGTTAGTGTTATTGTTAGGGTTTATGTGAGGGGTTAGGGTTTATGTGAGGGGTTAGTGTTATTGTTAGGGTTTATGCGAGGGGTTAGTGTTATTGTTAGGGTTTATGTGAGGGGTTAGGGTTTATGTGAGGGGTTAGTGTTATTGTTAGGGTTTATGCGAGGGGTTAGTGTTATTGTTAGGGTTTATGTGAGGGGTTAGGGTTTATGTGAGGGGTTAGTGTTATTGTTAGGGTTTATGCGAGGGGTTAGTGTTATTGTTAGGGTTTATGTGAGGGGTTAGGGTTTATGTGAGGGGTTAGTGTTATTGTTAGGGTTTATGCGAGGGGTTAGTGTTATTGTTAGGGTTTATGTGAGGGGTTAGGGTTTATGTGAGGGGTTAGTGTTATTGTTAGGGTTTATGCGAGGGGTTAGTGTTATTGTTAGGGTTTATGCGAGGGGTTAGTGTTGTTTTTAGGGTTTATGCGAGGGGTTAGTGTTATTTTTAGGGTTTATGCGAGGGGTTAGGG
Organism: Stigmatopora nigra; assembly: GCF_051989575.1. NCBI lineage: Eukaryota > Metazoa > Chordata > Actinopteri > Syngnathiformes > Syngnathidae > Stigmatopora > Stigmatopora nigra. The sequence continues at coordinate 214,291 of NW_027551620.1, forward strand.
TTTATGTGAGGGGTTAGTGTTATTGTTAGGGTTTATGCGAGGGGTTAGGGTTATTTTTAGGGTTTATGCGAGGGGTTAGGGTTTATGTGAGGGGTTAGTGTTATTGTTAGGGGTTAGGGGTTTATGTTATGGAGTGCATTTTCCACGGGGAGGGAAGCTGGAGAATAAAAAGAATAACAAAAATAAGCACATTTTCCCTATGTGTTACAACCTGAAATGTGCTCATTTTCGCCGTCTTGCGGACACATTTAAGTACTGCAATCTATTTGAGAGACAGTCAAAAACTCAAGCATACAATCATTTAAAATAACCATATCCAAATAGATCAAGCCCTCCGCTTTCTTTATTCTCTGGAGAGACCCCCCTGCACACTGGAGAGCGCCGCAGCATATTGGAGAGCGCCCCAGCACATTGGAGAGCGCACCAGCACCACGGAGAGCTCCACAGGCAGCTGGAGAGCTCCAGCTCCTGTTGTTTTGATAAAAATACTGTTGTATGGCTGTTTTTTTAATGTATTTCGCCCCTGAGAGTGCTTTTTCCCCGGGGGGCATGTGGAGATGACACTACACTTGAATAAAATTGATAAAATAAACAAGTAAAATGGAAAAAAATCGAAATAAAAAAGCGTTTTTCATCCAAGTGTGGAGCACATTACATCCAGAACGGGCAAGCACAATAAAGTGACCCATCTCTGGAGGAATGAACTCAAT